>NC_066621.1:66604894-66904894 GCF_025201925.1 Gopherus flavomarginatus
CCAGAAAGTAGCAGGAGAGGTTTCCATAAAGTAAATTCTCCCTTATTACTGTGGGATGGAAGTGTGTATGTTTAACATCTGTATTTAAAGTAGCCTTCAGAAGTTATTGGAACTGTACATTCTATGGTCATGCACTACGGAAGAGCCATTAGCTATACATATCAATCCATCTTACAACAGCTGGTGAGAAAACAGAAAGTCAAAAACTTTAGTTCTCCTAAATAATTATTTCTCCATGTCCTTTGTTTATAAGCAGACAAAGTAATTGACGTATGTCTTTATCACTTAATTTTTCCATTCCCATTTATCTTTTCATACTGCTAGGTCTAGCAACATTCCAGAATGCTAAGGCTGGAATGCTGCTTTGAGTTTCCCAGAGTATTGCAGATCGTGCCTGCCCATTGATCCAGGAGAATGATCTAGGTCAAAGGTCACCCCTTATTTTCCTTCCCCTAAGAAGAGTAAGGTGCTCTGAAAAATTGCCCTATTAATTGCAAAGTCTGCACTGACCCAGATGGCAGTACCATACACGTAGGAGTTTGTGAAAGATATTTTTAATACTTAACTCTATAGTGCAGATATTTTTTACAATTTTGGTAATAAAGCGGAATACATTACCAAAAACAAGACAATTTAAAGAAAAATTAATTCATATACAGATTTGATAACTAGCCAAGTTAGAAAACGGTTAACTGTTTAAAAGATACAATTGAAGCCAATTTGTTAACTTCCTCTTCAAAGATCTCCAAGTGGAATTTGAAAACGATAATGGAAAAGCAAGCTAGTTCAACTGCAAATAGCTTTTCTTTTAATTAGATGACTTAAATGGATGATCTTTTTTATCTTGGCTTATTTTTAACAACAACATTTGTAATGTTTGCAGTAAGCTAATTATTGTTTTGCTTTAGAAAAATATAGGGCTCTATAATTCAATTAGTGGAATAAGACGTTTTTACAGACTAGAAATATATGTTAACTTAGTACTTTTCAAACATAAAGCATATACACTTCATTAAATACAAGGTTTTTGGTAAACCTATCAAAGAATGTGTAATTATTATTTTGGCCTGAGAGCTGCTATAAAGTCTCATCTGTGCAAAAGTATTCTAGTGAAAATGGCTGAATGAGTAAGAAGTTGAATGAAGGTTACAGCTCAGATCCTTGGCTACAGTGAAGCCAATTTTACACCACAGTGTCATTGTAAATCATCCCTGATACCAGCTTAGCCATCTTGGGAGCCTTACCCCAATTTAGGGCAGGATTGCCTGAGTGAGAGCCAACACAGCCGTTTCCCAACATCCATGACCAGTGGAACCCATGAGTAGTTGATCCTTGTTTGCCATATGTGAAATCTAGCAGTTTATACAAACTGAAAACCATTCCTCTCAACGATTCATTTAAATACAGTTTTTTTCCCCTCTTCTTGCAGTAAGCAAGTAGCAAAACCCACCACAACAACCATGCTGCCCTTCCAAAAACCTGACCAAAACCTCAAACCTTTAATTTCAACTATTTTAATAACCTCAAATCCTTTTTAATTAAGTGAAGGAAAAAGATACCAAAAGTGTGTGCATAATATTCTGACATGGTGTCAAATATCAGAGGGTAGCCATGTTAGTCTGTATCCACAAAAACAACAAGGAGTCCGGTGATCTGAAGAAGTGAGGTTTTTTACCCACGAAAGCTTATGCCCAAATAAATCTGTTGTCTTTAAGGTGACACTGGACTCCTTGTTGTTTTTATAATATCCTGAGGGGCTGTGATAATAAGCATATTAAAATAAGATGCCTGCTTGTCCACAAAGATAAAGAGGGCTGTCCATCTACATAAAGGAAGTGAGGAGTGTTAAAACCATACCAAAAATCCTGAAACTGTTTTGTAACAATTCCTTATTTAAATCTGAATGAAAAAAGTTTACTTTTGTGAAGGCAAGGTTTGTGCCTCTTGTTTATCCTTTCTTATCAGTAAATGTAAAGAGTTATGCTGATGTGTGCAAACGAGCTGCTGTCAATTTATTAACACTAAAATTAATTTGCAGGTAGACTGTACAGAATTACATAAGATGTCAAATTACTTTGGTCAGCCTAGTTCATTAGATCAAAGATTCCTATTGTGGTCCCCCATGAGATTTTAAAACAATTCAGCAGGTATTATATTAACATTAAAGTCCCTGTCTAGTGCAAAGCTTTGTCTCAAAGGTAATGTTTATAACAGCACGCTGATTGTGATAACTTTGATTAATAGACACCCCACACACACACCCCAACTGAACAATAGAGATGGCACTATACGGATTTAAAACATCAAAGCTCAATTAAATAATAAACTTGGCATGCGCTATCATTTCTAGATAGAAAGCAAAAGTTTTACTTTTCTAAGTCTATAGCTTTCAATCAACCCACTATTAACTTTAGTATCTTCTAAGATGGGGTAGGAAAACTTTTTGGCCCTAGAGTCACATCGGGTACAGAAACTGTATGGAGGGACAGATAGGGAAGGCTGGGGGAGGCGTGGTCTCGCCCCTATGCGCCATCCAGCCCCCAGAACCTCCACCGCCATCCAACCCCCCTTGCTCCCCACCCCCTGGGACTCACGCATCCTATCCAAACACCCCTGCTCTCTGCTTCTGACCACCCCCAGGATCCCCGCATCCTATCCAACCTTCCCTGCTCCCCACGCCCGGGACTCCCGCATCCTATCCAAACACTTCTGCTCTCCGACCACCCCCAGGATCCCCACATCCTATCCAACCTCCCCTGCTCCCCACCCCCGACCACCTCCGGGATCTCCACCCCATCCAACCTCCCCTGCTCCCCACCCCTGACCAATCCCCTATCCAACCCTCCCTGCTCCTTGCCTCCCTCCCTCCCAGAACTCCCCCTGCTCCCTGCCATGCCACCCTGGAGCACCAGGTCTAGTGGTGCTATAGCCGTGCCACCTGGCTGGAGCTGCAGCCACGCTGCCCAGGTGCTGGGGGAAACTGTGACTGCAAGGGAGGCAAGGAGGGAGGGGACCAGAAGGGGAGGGGCCAAGGGCTAGCCTCTGCCCCATTCACCTTGCTATCGGGGAGTTGGGCTGGCTCCTCCGCAAGCCTGTCCTGACCCTGCTCCCTGGAAGGAGCTCGGGGGCCAGAGGGAACAGTCCTGCGGGCCGGATGTGGCCTGCGGGCTGTAGTTTGCCCCCCTCTGTTCTAAGAGAAAATGGTTTAACTTAAAATTAAAAAAGCTCTTAAATATTAGTCTAAGTAGTAATAAAAGTATGTCCAGAGGTATTTGAGATTTAAAAGATTGACAGTAAAGAATAGTGTAATGAAAAACTATTTCCCCCCAAATCTCACACTATATACTAATTTAAAACTATCGAAATTCTCTAGTCTCTTATTTAACTCAACATACCTCTTCTTGCAGTCCACCAGTGCATCATATAGCAGTCTCAGAAGAGTATGTTTTTTCTCTGTGCTGAGATTCCAGTCAGAAATCCACTTTCGAACCTACATAAAAAACAATTAAAAAAGCAGTGCTGCTAACGTTTTCTGAAGAGTAATCTGACTGTTAACGTTAGAACTACAAACACTGCCCACTTAAACATGAACCAAGCTCTCCTGAAGAGGAAAAAGAATGATGGAAAGGATCTTTCCCAGAGATCCCTGTCTGGCTCTTCCGGGTATTCACTCCACAGTCCAAAATCAGGAAAGTGCATCACTGGAGGGCCCCAAATCAGTACCTCGCACCCTCTTCCTAAAGGAGGAGAGTGGGTGTACAGATCTTGGCCTCCATAGTGAGGGACATCAAACTAGTGTCCCAAAACTGGTTACAGCACTTTTTCCACACCCTGCATATTCAAACAAAGCTCAGACAGATCTGATGTGTTTAACATCAAGGAGAGAGGTTTACTTTCTAGTTTGTTGTGAAGAGGAGTTTGACTTCAATTGTAGGGTCAAAAACTTTTAAAAGGTCAAAAACCTCACAATTAAAAATCTGCTTTTTATTCCAATTGACTTTGACAATTTTTAATAGTGATAGCCACTATGTATTAACCCTGACTACCCTTTAACAACAGACGTGCACAGTGACACCACATCAATTACCTGATCTAGTTCAGTTGGAATGTACTGAATGGCACCACATGCTGAGGCCACTTTAATAAGGCTGCAGTAGACTGTATATCTCACAGGAGTATTCTTATCCATACCATGGAAGAGATTGCTCAGCCTAAACCACAAAGAACAAATCAATTAACCCTAGCAGGTTGGGCAATTGAGATGAATGTGCACAGACATCAATGTGTCTGTCCACTGACGTGTACTAGCATATAAAAACTGTCTAACCACCATTAGAGCCCTGTGTGGATACAAAATGTATATCTGTGGATATAAAGCAGATATCCGTGGAGATGCAGGGCTCTAGCAACAACGGGTGAGACCAGCGGGGCCGTGGCCAGTGACTGGGTCAGGAACTGCAGCAGCAAAAGCAGCAGTATGTTGGGCCACCACTTGTAGAAGCCAGCACCAAGCTTGGGCAGCTCCTCCAGAGAGACTGGGCTGTCCCCACCTCCATCCACTGAGCCAGGCACAAGGCTCACAAGCAGCTGTCCCTGGTTGCAATAGTGTGTGCAAGCAGCTTGCATGCTCTCGGACAGGAGTCCCTTCTATGCAGCGGTCCAGGAATGTGCAAGTTGCTTGCGCATACTGGTGAGACCAAGGATAACTGCCAGTGAGCCTGCCGCTCTCGCTCGTTGTGGCTATAGCCCTGCAGCTCCGCAGATAGTCACGGATGTAAATTTTGTATTCACACAGGGCTCTAACCACCATCATCTCAGTACTAGGACAGAGATGATAATGGCTTACTGTTTTATAGCACCTTGCATCAGAGGATCTCAAAGCTCTCTAAAAACATTAATAAATTCAGCCTCAGAATAACCCAGTGAGGTAGGTAGGTAGGTAGGTATCCCCATTTGTACAGAAGGGGAAAAGAGGCAAAAAGGTTATAAAAATGCAAAGGTCACACATGCACAAAGTTTCAACAGAAGCCAGTTTTCAATTCCCAGGCCTGTACTCAAAAACAAACCAAAACATATACACATGACTATCCCTCCTCCTGAAAAGAAGGATATTTTATAAAATATTTTAGTCCCCCTGATCCCTAAGGGATACTTACAGCTGCAGCCTCAGAGATGGACGCTCACCTTCCCGAAATTTTACCAACTTCTCACACAGGCTTTCAATCAAAGCTTCTTGTTTGTCAGGTTCCAGGATAAGAAGCAGAGATACTACACTGTTCATTACACTTTCAACATCTACACAAACAAAACATGCATCAACTTAACAATGCAGGCAACAATTAGTTCAGCAGTGCTAGAAATACTCCTGCCACAAATGCTTATTTTGTCTCAGCAAGACATACTGGAAAAGGGCAATTCCAGTCTCAAAGGCTTTTTACAAAATCAGTTATTAAACTGGACAATAGAATGTGTGTGACTGCAGCTCAGTTTAACCTGCAATTCCCTGCCAGCGTATCTCAACCCTATTTATTTTCCACTTCTAAGGTGGAAAGAGAATTTGTTCTCTATGACATCAATCTCAATATTTTATGGGAAGCCAATGTAAATTTCAAGGTCTCCATCCCTATCTTCAAACACTCAATGGCTTGGGTTCAGCACATCTAAAAGATTGCCTAAAATTTCAGAATGAGGACTGTGATCAACAACCCTGTACCTCAGAAACAATGGTACTTTATCACAAGGGTAAAGCTGATCTGCCAGAGACAAAGCTTTTTCAGGAGTCAGTCCCAGACCGTAGAACAAACTCCCACAGAAACGAAGGACCATCAATAAAGCTCATTTCCTCTGCAAGTGCAAGGTGCACTTTGACTTGTCACTGTATGTTTGTTAGAGCAGACATGTCTATACATATTTAAAAAAATGTACCAAAACACTAAACTGCAAACAATCCTCTGCCCACACATAGACACACTCCCCTCCTGGGGAGAAAATTAACTACATTTCACAAACGTTCATTACATTGCTTAATGCACAACTGGAAGGCACTCAAATAATACAGTGATAAGAGCTGTACAAGAACCTACAAAGAATATAATTCTCATTGAGACTGCCAACAAGGTTGCCAATTAATGCCAGCTTTAGTTGCAGTCTGTGCTATGGACACCTCATGACAACACAGACCCAAGAGCAACTTGGTCACTGAGCAGCCAACAGTTTGCAACAACTCTCCAACACTATCTACACTGGAATAGCAAATCCCCTGGTTCGCCCAGTCCTTGCACAAACTAGTTTTAATCTCAGATACACTGATGTTCAATAAAAAGATCACTGTAATATTCCAATTCACCAGACTGACTAGAATGCCAAAATGGAGATTAGCATTCCCACTGTATAACTTCTGGGATTAACTGTACACCCCAAAAGCAATGTAAAAAAATTATTAGCTTCCCCAATGACAAGCATGGCAGACTATTATGAATATAATCTTCTCCAAATAAGGCTACTTCATTTTAAAAAAGTGTGGTCATTCTGGCTATAGAATTATGGGGCCTGTCCATATATTTTACATGCATTTGTCTGCTGCAAGATGCTAAATGATCAATATTTATAAATATTCATCCCTAAATGAATCCTCAACCTTTCAAATAAGACAGTCACAGCAGCTATCTATTTTGTCACACCTAAAAGATATAGCCATATACAAAGAATCATTAAGAATATAGGATGCACAGAAACTCAGTTAAGGCTGCCATAGTACACTTAATATTTACTGCAATTAGTACTGCATCCTGTCAATAGGTCTCAGAAGACAATGTTAAATTTCTAGGCCAGAGTTAACTGATTTAGTTCTTCTTTCTTCTTAAAGTTATGCTACTGCTTACTTGAATGGGGCTCCTTGCTTTTAATCAGCAACAAGTCTTATTTCACCATTATTTTTTTTTATGGAAATTGGTGTTGTACATGATTAATCACCCACAGTCCAAACTGTATTTCTCATTTCTACAAAAGGAACTGCATGTCATCAAGAGACAGGACAGAATACAGGCACATTTTGCCTTGTTTAAACTACTACACTGAAGGAAACACGTTTCTTCACCACTGTGGGAAATTATGCCCTATTGTGGGTTAACAAGAGCCTGTTGTACTATAATGATATTGACACTTCTACTGAATACAGCCTGTTCATATATGAGTCTTTATGTAGTGAAGGCCGTGGAACAGGTCTCCAAACCTTGCCAACAGTTATCTGAGAGGGTGTCTGTGCAAATGATTTATTTTGTCTTCTTTTGTGTCTGCATTATGCAGATTCAAAGAGAGGAGGGAACGAATGGCTTAACTCCCACAGACCACTACACCGTATGCCGCCAAGACTAAACACTGCCTTACATGGCCTCTACATCTATTTGTGAATTTACACCAGCCAAGGACAGGGTAGGTGAATAACCTCAGTACACAGCAGTTTCGAAGTTCCCAGCTGGGATTCTTCTATCACTGACAAAAATTAATACTCTTGTATAGGCTGGTCCATTTAAAAATTTAGGGTGGGATTTTCAAGAACCCCCAGCACTGACCTAGCTCCTATTTAATTCAACAGGCACTTTACCACTGACTTCAAATGGGAGCGAGGCTGAACACTTCTGAAAATCCTCCTTAATGCATAATGAGCTTCCTATGAGTAGTACTCTCACTCTTGGTCTCTCTGCCATACAAGTGCTCTTTGTAACTCAAGGTGATTCACAAGCTTAATCATAAAGTTCCTGAATATGCTAATCAAGAATATCCATACCAAGACTTTTAAAGACACAAACCTTTATCATCCTCCTTTAGACATACATCACAGACTTCAATAATCTGAGCCAAGTCAATGTGAAGTCCACCTTCAGAGTTCTCTTCAGAGATCTCGGCTCCTTTAGATTTCAGATAAGCTCGAAGTTCTGCAGCCTTTTAAAGAAATAAAGAAACTAATACAAATGTACATACTACTAGCAACAGCTTATTGGCTATCTTCACTTGAATGAAAAGGTGTGCTTTTAACTCAAATTAGCTAACAAGGTAAAATCCTAGTAAAAAGCAAGACAGTTTGTACTTTTCACATGAGTTAGGTGGTTCCCTCATAGTCTTGTGTGAAACTACAAATACCTTGCCTTCTCTAGGATTTTACCTCAAATTAGCTAACAAGCTGAGAACACACCTCTTCCCTGGTGACAAGGCCTATACCTTAACTTTATAATCCAATACTTTTCTAAATGACTGAGTATTAAGCTCTTTGAAGCAACTAGCACCATGGGGCTCTGATCTGATTGAGACCTTTAGGTGCTAGTCCAATACAAAGATAAATGCTTTTAAAAAAATCTTTATGTCAAGGATCAATTAAATAAACATGGGATTTCTTAAGAAAATAACTGGAAAGTACATTTCAGAACCCCACATTATATTAAAGAGGTTTTGGATTGAATATCTGAAGAGCTGTTACTAGACAGTAGTGCACGTAGACATTCACGCCACAAATTTCTTGTCTCTGGGGTCTGGGAGTATTTTCAATGTTTATTTATTTTGCAGAACTTAAAAAAGTTTTAAAAAGCCTTCAGAAAGTGAGCAGGTGCTGGCGTCCACAGACAGACTGAAGCAACAGCTCAAAGATATGAGCTAACCCATACCATGATGGCAATTTTAATACAAAGAAGGTTGAAAGAATAAAAGATGTACGTAATGTCAGATATGTGAATTAACTTTATTTTTTTCTCCTCAAAGTAGGACTCTAGGGGAGGAATGAAGGAAGGAGGGAGAAATAAAAGATGTTAGAGGCATGGGATTTGGGAGGAGGGGATTAAGAGACAATATTGGATGAAATAATATTTGAACTAATCAAAGACATATGCAATTCATTAAATTTAGTGTTCTAACTTATTCTAACTTTGAGCAAAGTTTATTTTAAAGGGCCTTACGGAGTTCCCAAGCATTTTAATGGAACTTTTGCAATTTCCTATTCCCATAGTCTACAGAGCTCCAACAAGCACAAGGTTAATATATTCCAATATTCATTTAAAGAAAATGGTATGTAACATGTTTATCAGTTTTCAGAGTAGCTACCATATTAGTCTGTATCCGCAAAAAAACAGGAGTAGTTGTGGCACCTTAGAGACTAACAAATTTATTTGAGCATAAGCTTTGGTGGGCTACACGGCTGCTACTCTGAAACCTGCCACTATAAGTAGAGTGATCAGTTAAGGTGAGCTATTATCAGCAGAAGAGAAACAGAACTGTTTGTAGTGGTAATGAAAATGACCCATTTCCAGCAATTGACAAGGAGATGTAAGGAACTGGGGGAGAATAAGCATGGGGAAATAGCTTTACTTTGTGTAATGGCCCATTAATCCATTAAAAGAACAAGAGTACTTGTGGCACATTAGAGACTAACAAATGTATTTCAGCATGAGCTTTCATGGAACACATTCTATGCATCCGAAGGAGCTGTAGCCCATGAAAGCTTATGCTGAAATAAAATTGTTAGTCTCTAAGGTGCCACAAGTACTCCTGTTCTTTTTGCAGATACAGACTAACACCGCTGCTACTCTGAAACCTGTCATGAATCCATTGTTCATCAGTGCTTCACTTATTTGTTTTCTAGTCTCAGGAAATTTTTTTCTGTCTTGCAAATATTGTTTAGTCTTTACCAAAGAATGTAAAACCCTATAATATTTGTAAATTAAATATCAGTGAAACGATATAAAAATGATCTTTCAATTCTCTCTCTCTATATGTATATATACACACACACACACACACACACTTAGTGCCATCAAGAGTTTCATATTGCTGAGCACCATTAAAAAATTGCCTTGCTTGAGCTTAAAACCGATTTCAGTAACAGGTGAAATGATACGGACAACAAAGTGCTCCAGAATCATCTGGGATAAAGAGTTATATAGCGCTGGTATTTTATTAATTCTGACTTTAGAAAGGCTTTGTATGAAAAATCCACCATACCTCAAGCTCAGTGCACTGAGGTCCAGTTACAACTTCTAGTTATTAGGGTTAGGGCCACTCTGGGATGGACTGAAACTGACCACATCTGCAGCGTTGTTGTAGCCCTGTTGGTCCCAGGATATTAGAGACAAGGTGGGTGAAGCAATATCTTTTACTGGTCCAGCTGCAGTTGGCGAAAGGCAAGCTCTCGAGCCACGCAGAGCTCTTCCTCAGGCCTTGTCTTTCCGACCAACAGAAGCTAGTTCAATAAGAGATGTTACCTCACTCGCCTTCTCTCGCTCTGGAACGGACCAGCCGACGAAGGGGACACCGGCATGAAGATCAGTTAACACTTTCCAACCCCACCTCGGTTCCAGGACAGGCCCGACAGCAGCCCAGCCCCCAACACACGCACGGGACCGGGGGTGTCCGCAGCACAAGCGACAGGGCCGGGCGGGAGTTTCAGCAGCTTCCTGAGAGTCCCCCCAGGCCGTTAACAGCCGGGCGCGCCTCGAGCTCGCTGCCCCCACCCGACAACCGGCACTGCGGGGTTTGGGTCCGGGAGGCCGGTCCCGCCGCACGAGCCCGACCGGCGCTGCCGCCTGCGGCGCCCCGGGACGTTGGGAAGCAGCCGGACACGCGCTGCGGGCCGGAGCCGGCACGGAGAGGGGGCGGATGCATCGCCCAAATCGCGGACACCCAGCGCGGCTTCCCCGGGCCCCTAACCTGATCCTCCTCGGTGATATCGATAAAGGCCGGGACGCTCATGGCCGCGACGGCTCCCCTCGCGGGCCCGGAGAGAGCACGCCGCCCGCACCGGAAAGATGGTGGTGCGTCACTTCCGGGACAGCGCAGAGTCCGCTTCCGGGCTACTGGCCGCTCTGCCCCGCCCCCTGTGGGTCTTGACGGACAGCAGCCAGTGAGCGGCCGAACTCCAGCCCCGGGTGTACGTGGTGCGGTAGTGCCCGGCTCTGCGGTTCTTTGTAAAGCCCCGGCTCCTGGAGTCTCGTGAGAGTCTCCGTGTCCCTTAACCGTTCTAGCCAGCGGGACAGCGGAGAAGACTTGAACCTTAGCGGCTGCAAAGGCAAGAGGAGACTATAAACAGCATGAGGCGTTGTGTGCATCGCACAGCCTTTGGGGCCTGATGCTCTTTCGATACAGGGAGGTGGCAGGACGGCATGCGTGCATCTCACTCAAAGCCCATCACCAAACTACCCTTCCCCGAAGCCAAAGACATCCTCTTATCCACCTGCAAGAAAGTATAATCCGCCTTAAAGGCTAATGCCTGTGGTGGTTCTTGCTCTACTTCTAAGCACACTTTGTACCTCTACTCTAAGCGCTTCCCATCTGTAGCCCCACAAAGGCACCAGACTGCTTCCTCCTGACACTAGCCAAGCAGGCAATAATCAGTGGAGCAGAAGGCTGTTCAGTGAAGAGATTGTGGCGCCTTCCTCCATTCCTTGGCTCATTCATGAATCTGGGGCTGGTTCCTCTGCAGGGCATCCACTGACTCCTTTGCAGAACAGTGGGCATTGTACCTTCACAGACACCATCCAGTTCCCTCATTTTATATTTATGAGTCATGACACCTGTCCCTATTCTCAGATTTGTAATCCCAAGTAATTAGTTGATTTCTTGTGTTACCGAAATGTCGGGTCCGCCTAGCTGAGAGCCAATGACAGCTCAGTGGCTTCTCTCTCTTATGAGGTGGTGGGCCTTTCATTTTGGTGGATTTATGCCCACCCTTCTGAGACTTCAAATAGGCCCCAAAAGGTGGTCTTTTGGTAAAATATGAAGTGGGAAAGCACTCCTTCAGTCTTGCCAAATTACAGACCCCAAATTTAGGAGGTATTCAGTTTTCAAGTTGGTTTATTTAAATTAAAATGTATTTAAAGAATTCACAATCAGTAGCATGACACAGTTTCAGGATCATCTGCAACATAATTTAAGGGTTCAAGATGCCTGATAATGTGGTACAGATTTCTGAGAGGGTCATAACCAGTCACTATAAAATTACAGACTGCTGGGATGGACCATTACTGCTTTACAAAATCCACTTTTGCTGGTCCTGTTACGCTGACAACTATCACAGCTCTCTCAGTAAATGGGCTTTGTGCATTTGCTGTATGAATATTTCACTAATATCCATGCCCTATATGCTTCCAATTGTAGTCATACAGACATTTACAATTTTTCTTCTTTTTTCCCAACTTCTTCCCTCTGGCCATTTCTAGGTGGGAAGGTTAAAGAGCTCAGTGCTGTCTGTGTACACTATTCCTATTAACCAATCTTGGTTAAACAAGATTAGAGACCCAGATCCTCAAACTTATGTAGGAAATCAGTAGGAGTTAGGCACCTAAATACCTTTGAGGATCTGTGCTAAAGTGTATACCTATTCCAGTGTCTCTGATTTCCTCCTGCTATCATTCTAATCCTACCTAAGTGCTCTTTATCTATCTTTTACAAGACTACTATTCTATAGAGGCCATAATCTTCTGTTCTTGGCCCTCTGCTCTTTTGAACCTTTGTTCTTTTCTTGCTTGTCTTTTTGCCACCATTATAGCTGCCATTTTTGTACTGATCATATTCAAGTATATGTATCTTTTAACTCCTTTAATTTTAGAATTCATTTTAATGTTTTGTAACTAATAAAACAATACTCTTCTGCTTATAGGTGCAAAACTGATTCAGGAGGGATACTATCTACAGAGCTGAAGGATGATCTCATGATACTTGTCATGCCAAACAAGAAATCCAACTGTACGGTAAGTTGCTGAAATTTAATCCTTCCTAGGGGTAAAATCCTGGCTAGAAAGTCAATGACAAAACTCCCATTGTCTTCAGTGGGCCAGGATTTCATTGTAGCTCTTGATAAGCCTCTTGTGCTTCTCTTCTTTGTTATTGCTATCAATTTAGTTTTTTTTATTTGGTTGGTTGTTGGTAGGCACTACTGAATAGCTACATGACTAGGCAACATTATATTCAAAACAAAAGCAACAACAAAAAACTCTACCAAAACAAAACACTTCACTGCACATACAATTCTTGTACTTGGGAAAGGATGAGAAAACAAATGGTATCTGACTAGGGTGACCAGATGTCCCAATTTTATAGGAACAGTCCTGATTTTGGGGTCTTTTTCTTGTATAGGCTCCTATTACCCCCCACACCCTGTCCTGATTTTTCGCATTTGCTGTCTGGTCACCCTGTATCTGACCGATGTTAGTCATGTTGCTAATTGCACTTCTGAGAACCTATTTAGAATATCTTATATAAAATACTTGCTAACACTCAGAAGAATGTGTATATTTTAATTATTCATTTAATCTATAGCTGAGCTGAAGGTGCAAAAGTCAGATCCAGAAATGGACTGAAAACGCTCAGAGTTTGGTTCATCCCATTATAAAGATGGGGAAGATTAGCAAAATTCAGATTTTGATCCAGATCTGATCTCAGACTTTGGACATTTTTTAAATATTGGAATATTCAGTATAAAGGTTTTGATTCTATTAATTCATTATATTAAAAGCTAGTTCAAAAATTAACTTTTTCTTGCCAGAAATTAGTTGCTGTATTTTTTCCGTGTCAGATGATTCTCATTATATGGTAAGAAAATGATAGGAATACCTCAGAAGAATAAATAGTGAGGCAATGCAATTAGAACTCAGTACTGAAAGTCAGATGTCTTGAGTTCTAATCCTAG
This sequence comes from Gopherus flavomarginatus, assembly GCF_025201925.1. Lineage (NCBI taxonomy): Eukaryota > Metazoa > Chordata > Testudines > Testudinidae > Gopherus > Gopherus flavomarginatus. The sequence goes on from NC_066621.1 coordinate 66,618,564, forward strand.
CCTTGCTACTGACTTTCCTGTGTGACCTTTTGTAAGTCACTTGATCTGTTTGTGCCTCAGTTTCCCATCTGTAAAATGAAGATATTATTTAGCTAACTCTGTAAAGTACTTTGAGATATTAAGATGATATATATCTATATACAGATATGCATATATGCATTTTATAACTGTTAATATTGTTCCCATTTTTATGTATAAAAAAGTCTGAAAGATTTTTCTTTTTACATTTTTTCCCAGAAAAGTTTTTTTCGTCTATGTTTTACATTACAAATTAAAGGTGTACCTCTTCTGTTTTTCTTGGAAAACTCTATGAACAGCTAGAGAACTAGTAGATTTATGACATTACAGGTACTTTGGAAATAACTTGATTAACTGAGAAGGGATGGGATTTTTAATTGAAATATTAAAGTTTTAGTTTTAGTTTGTTTTTGTTTTAATCTTTATCACTCAAATTCCTATTAAGGGCAGGTAAAGCTCTCTTGTTAAGTATTCAACATATGTCCCTTTAGCAAAGGGCTGAGAAAATTCCCAATCCATATGTTTCCATCGTTCAAGGGAGACCTCCAGTATACCAGGGAGACCAGGCTTGATAGTTCTCATATTTGCAAGGTTAAAAAAAATGCCAAAAAATAGGGGAGGGGGAAGCAAAACAACCAAACCTAGTTTTCCTTTCCTTCTCCTATTACTTTTAATAATTATTTCATAATTCATGTTTACTAGGGGTCAGAGTGTCAAAAATGCCTACATGATTTAAGACTAAAGTCCCACTGAAAGTCTTGCGCTCCTAAATTACTTAGTCTCTTTTGAAAATCCTCCACTAGATTAGTAGCACTCTACTGTAAGCCACTTCCTTGCCTTCATTGCACTGGGAATTATAACCAACGTTAGAAAAGTTACAGTATGCCTAAAGTTCCAGTATGTTCTCTGCCTACATAGTGGGCAAGAGTCCAGCAGAGTTAGGCAGGATTGGCCATGAAAGGAAGAGATGCTGCTTCTGGGGCATTATTTCCCCTCCATTGACCAACTCCCCACCCCAAAGCCCTGAAAGGTGTGAGAAGGCAGGGCTGTGGGACAATTGCTCTCCTCCTCATTTTCCCCACCACATCTGCATGCTGTGGAACCCTCCAAAATGTAAGAGGAAAGGATCTGAGGGAAGCATCCACAGGAGAGACCTGAGCAGCAGCTATGCTGCCAAGGGGACAGAAGGGAACAAAGCACCAGTATGAAAGTACTTCTGGTGCTATGATAAGTAGCCTCCATAAGGCCCCAAGATTGATAACTAGGTTAAAATGTTTCCAGTGTCTTATGTTTAATAGCAAATACCTTTTGTAGGAAGGATGTCCTGGCTTATTATTGCTTGGGAATAGTAGCTTTAGGAAATAATAAAGAACTTTTTCATACTCTGTAAGTCATAGACTAATTCAAAACAGACATTTCTGTGCGAAAAAAAAACCAGTAATGAAATTGTTCAGTACCAGGAAAAGGGAGCTGAAGTGATTACGATACTTTTTAATGGGCATTTTGAGGTTGGTACGGCAACCCTACGGATTGTATTGTTTACACTTGAAAGTGTGAATCATCTTGCTGATTTAATGCTTGGTAAATTCTTAATTCTGATGGTTTTTAAGTGCAGTGCAGTCCATAATGACTGGATTTGTTTCATGCTTCAAAAGTTTAAACAATGTTCTGTATGAAAAAAATATATATTGTTTTACTCATCATAGCACCAGGAGTGCCTTCCTGAGGTGATAATGCTGTTTGTTGAGCAAAAAGAGCATATGGTGTTCATGAATATTTAGCCTCGAAGTTACAAACAAAACTTCATCCTTAAAGTGGAGAAGAGCACTAATTAAAATAGCATTAAAGGTTAATGGATTCATATGCATGATGGATTAATTTTAACAATTAATTTTAAAAAGCTTTTAGAAACAATGACTCCTTGAATATTAATTGAATGTTTTTGAGTTTAGGAGAAAAAAAATCTTAATCCTTGTGTTGATATGTTATGCAGTAGTTAGGAAAAAGTAGTAGTCTACAATGAATGATTGAGATACATTGACTAAATGAAGCCACTGCAAGTACTGTGCTTTAACAAGGGCAAATGTTATTTTTGTAATTCTGGAAATTCCCTTTTATGAAAATTTCGCAATTCACATTAAAACACAACTTCTTGTCTTCAACTTCACTTTATAAACCAGCACTCCGCCTCCCCTGCAGGAAACCTGATTAATTTATCTTTGCATGGGGAATTCTGTGCGAGCTGAGGGGAATGCAATCTACAACTCCAGTCTGTGGGAATACTGTGGGCTTGCAGGGCAGAGGTCTGCAACCATTGCTCTAGTCTGTGTGCTGGAATACTGGCTGAAATGCCATCATGCCCCTATCAGGAGTTTTGGATAATTGGATCACAGTAACCACAGATACCATGGACTTGCCCTGAACATGTTCTCAACAGATCACTATGTCCCAACCTATAACAATTTTCAGAAACCGTGAAATATTTCTAAAGTACTTTGTGAAATGTGTGCATATACAGGAAAATATCATTTTCAAGCTCATACCGTTGAAATCTTTATACTGTGTCTTGCCACACTATCCTTTATTGTTGTATATTCCACATATTTTACAGATAAACTATTTTAGAAATGTTTTAAAGAACATAAACAGTTTTTACTAAATCATAAAGATTGTTATCTAGTCTTTTCTTCCTAGAGCTCTCTCAACCACACACTAACCAGACTCTCATCTTGTGAGCTCTTTGGGGCAAGGATTGTGTCTGCTTACACCTTCCTGAGCCCAATGAAGCCCTGATGCTGATCAGGCCCTTTGTGCACTAGCTTTATGTAAATATTAAATAATAATAATTAATGCCCCTGGATTGCTTTGGAGATCTGCAAGTTTATGGTACTATGAACTGTGCTTCTACCTATAGCTCACTGTCCCCCTAATCCCATTTTATTATATTACTGATTTTAGCAGTGCCTTTTGAAATGGTCAACCCCAATTTAAATGTATACTGAGATATCTTTACTAAAAACTACTTTCCTAAATAGCATATTTTAATATTATCTGGTTTATGTTGTCATTTTAAAAAATCATATTTTGTATTTAAATAGATTAAATATTTCAAGTGACTAATGATTTTGGATGTCTCCATCTTTTGAGTGCCCAACTTGAGAAACTAAAAGGATTTTAAAATTTTTTAGAGGAGGGATGGTTAGCGCTTTGAAAATCTTGGCGCTACTGTTTTCATTCCAAAGCACTTCACAAATGTCTTTTATCCAGCACCACTGAAAAAAGCAGCCACCACTGGAGAGATAGCACTGGACAACCAGTGCACTGCATGCTGCCCAGGTATGGGTGGAAGAAGGGACATATTGGCTAAAAATACTAATGCAAACCTGATTTGTCATGGGATCTTTAATTTCTGCTCTTTGCTGTGGTGATGAACCCAGATGCAGGCTCACTGTACGTTATTAAATATATAAAACAATAAAATAACTATTGACCATGCAGTTTTAAGTGAGGTCATCTTCTGTGAAATACTCATACACAGTATATTGCGTGGTGCTTACTTTATTTTTCCCAGAAGGAGTAAGGTGTTAGGGGACTCTGTTGGTATTTGAAATCTCAGGAAGTGTTTTTTTAATTTAAAATTTATGTGGTTTTTTTAAAGTTACTGATCTTAGCGAGGTTAAGTAAAAGAATGTGCTTTAGTTATCACTAAAAAATGTAACATCTCTATATATGAGACTCTGTTTTAGGTAACTGAATCTGCAACTTATTAGAGAGACAAGGTGGGTGAGGTCATTATTGGACCAACTTCTGTTGGTGAGAAAGACAATCTTTCGATCTTACACAGAACTCTTGTTCAGGTTTGGGAAAGGTACTAAGGGTATGTCTACACTGGCAGAGTTACAGCGCTAGCAGTTACAATGCTACTCAGAGAGCGCTGAAGGGAAACCACTGTTGTGTGCTCACACTGTCAGCTGCCTGCTCAATAGCATGTTCACTCTTGCGGCGCTTGCAGCGGTATTTGGAGCGGTGCATTTTGGGCAGCTATCCCACAGAGCACCTCTTCCTCTTCTGCTGCTAAGAGTTGTGGGAAGGTGGAGGGGTCACGGGGCATCCTGGGTCCTGTCCCAATGCCCTGTGAGGCATTGCTTTGCATCCCAGAAGTCCCTGTGCTTTTGTCCACATTTGGCACCATCTTTCAATGGTTTGTGTACTGCATGCTCTGCCTCTTCGGGCTGCAGGAATGGATGCTGCTCACTCTGACTGCAGGGGTGGCTCTAGGCACCAGCAAAGCAAGCAGGTGCTTGAGGCAGCCCATTTGCAGGGGCGGCAGCCAGCAGGGATCCAGCCTGGGAGCTGAGAACCAACAGGGGGCCCTGGGCACTGTAGTTCCCTAGTTAGCTCCCTGCCTATAGAGCCAGCCCTGGAGCAGGGAAAGAACTATGTTTCCCAGCATTCCATTGGCCGCTCTCAACAGGGAAGGGAGGGGGAGGGAGTATGGTAGCTGAAACCTCATGCTGCAGCTTGCTGTGAATGGAGAGTTCACTGCTGGAGTAGGGTGGCACTGTGAATAGGGAAGAAGTGTGCCCAAGGAGTAGAAGGCTTTGGCCCAGATGTCCCCTTCAGAAGACATCTCCAGATTGCATTAGGGATACTGGTGTGATCTCACCTTGCAGCCTACAAAGAAGAAATTGGCTGGACTAAATGGACAGTGACCCTCTCTATCTGAAGCCTAGCAAGGGAGATATGTGGATCCCACTAGAATTTAAAATGAAAAGTAAGGGAAGGGAGGGTCTACTGGACCTGGGCAGCTTTAGATACCAGGCACGTAGGAGAATTTCCACTTCTGAGCCATGGAAACAGAAATTGATTTTTCCTTTCCAGATTTAGCTAATATTCAGAAAGGGAATCTAGCACCTGCCTTCCAGATTTGAACACCTCAAAATTCAGGAGTGCTCAAGCTCAATTTTGGGCAGCTGTTACTTCATTTCTCCCAAATTAAATATACCAATCCACTGTAATTTGCTGTAGAAAAAGTAGGATAAAATTGAGCAAGAAATGCTTCCCAATGGTTTTTAGGACTGGAATTGCTATTTTCAACAGTCATTGCCTTTTTTTTTTTTTTAGTTTTATTTGTTTAAAAGGAAGACAGTGAAGACATTGGCAAATAGAAACAAAGAGTGGAACAAAAGACTAATAAAGGCACTTCAACTTTTCCTCATTTATGGAGGACAGTCTTATAATAAGCACCCAGATATCCTCCAATCATACAAGCCCAAAATTGTTCCACTTTACTGCAGTTCTGTAACCATATGGGAACCAATCCTGTCTGTGTTCTGTGCACATCCAAAATTCCTGCTTAATGACCTGCCCTGGGAGCAAGTTACCAGTGACCCAGGGCTGGGGCGGAAGGAAGGTGCAGGTGTAGGGTAGAGCCCAGGGCTAGGGTGGCAGGGGGTGCGGGTGGAGAGGGCAGAGCCCAGGGCTGGGGCGGCAGGGGATGTGTGAGTGGGGGGGCACTGATGGGGGGAAGGGGGAAGCCCAGAGCTGGGCGGCACTGGGTGTGGGGGAGTGGAGAGCCCAGGGCTGGGGTGGCAGGGAGTGGGGAGGGGGAAGCCCAGGGCTGGGGCAGCAGGGGGGGCTGTGGGGGAGCCCAGGGCTTGGGTGGGGGCAGCCAAAATTTTTTTTGCTTGGAGCAGCAAAAAACCTGTAGCCGGCCCTGCTGACTAACATGTCACGAGTGGTAGTGGAGTTATTCCTTGAACTACATAGGCAAGAGGAGTGCGACATTGATCTCGCCACATGTACTAGCTATGACACGAGACTGCTTGTAGCATTCATGGAGGTGCTGACCACAGTGGAATGCTCAGGAGTGCAGTGCTTAATGCTAGGAGGTGATAGTGATTGGTGCACACGATGCACTATGAAGGTTTAAGATAATTGCCCGTTGCTTGCAGGGCTCTGTTTGCTTTCAATTAATAGAATAAAGATTGCCTTCAAACCAACACAATTCTTTTATTAAGAAACAACAAAATTGTTTAAAATGTATATAATGCCTTTTGTCTGGCAAAAAATATTTCCCTGGAACCTAACCCCCTCTTTACATTAATTCTTATGGGGAAATTGGATTTGCTTAACATCATTTTGCTTACAGTCGCATTTTTCAGGAACATAACTACAACGTTAAGTGAGGAATTACTGTATTTGTGAAGCCAAAATGCAACATTTTACAGAAGCAACACACAGAACACTGGTTCAGTGATTTAAAACGCAGCCAGTGTTCACATACCTGTCACTAACTGGCTGACCCCAGGCAAACACCCATGAGCCACAAGACCCCCAAAATGGTGAGTAGCCGCAGGGGCAGGCTAAATCAGTATTCCCGGACCCTACTGTACACTGGGCACTTGGCTTTTCGGGAGAGCTAACCCTGTAGGGTGCGCCTGATAATCATTCCTGTCCTCCCATTTTCCACACGCTGTGTTCATTATGGAAGATATCTCGCTGCTGAGGGTGAGCAGGGAATCAAGGGCGGGTCTTCTCCAAGACTGTGGCTTCTGTCCTGGCCCTTATATGGCTCACCTGTGTGCAGCAATGGTCCCCGTGCCCCGCAAATGCTGATGAGGTCCAGCAGCTCGGCATTGCTCCAAGCGGGAGATCGCCTGGTGCATGGTGCAGGCATGGCCACCTGGAAAAATGCGCTGAGACCACTGTACGCATCACCGAGCAAACAGGAAGGGGACTTTCAAAATTCCATAGGAATTTACAGGATATGGATGATGGTTGGTCACGTGAGGGCAGGGCAGTAGAGTTCAGACCGATGACCAGGGAGATAAGAACAGGCATTGTGGAACACCTCCCGGAGGCCATTTGCAGCACTAATCAACCAGGTTCGCTACACTGGCACCGTTGCACTGTACTCCTGGCACAGAAAGCTGTATGCCTCTCATGGTTATTTTACAGAGCTGCAGGCTCGTCTTTTGGAAGTGCTATGCAAGGTTCCTTTCAGGATGAGAACTGATAGCTCAGATATAGAGTGATCACTTTGTGAAAAGTGTTTACCCACAGATGTTTTTCTCTTTTATCATTTTCCTATGTGAGTTCATTCAAAAGCATAGGGATTGTCCGGTTTCAGCCACATAGTTGATATTGGGCATTGAGTGCACTGGAAGAGGTACACCACATATTGTGATAGGCATGCGTAGGACCCATGGATCTTGAAACATGTATTGTGGCGGATGTTGATCACTGTCTGCAGCTTATAATATTTAAATATTTAGTGCATGAACCCCACACAGGCTCTGGCATGGAATGGGGTTAAAACATGATTTCAAGCAGCCAGACATCCTACAAAAACAGTGAGGATTGCAATGGAATGCAGCCACCTGACAAACTGGCTGTCTGCAGTCTACTAATACTAACAAGAGTGAGTGGATTAGGAAGATCTTCATGTTGGTGGAATGTTTGCAGGCCCCACCCGCTGCAAGAAAGAGAAAGAGCACAGAAAATCCAGTATGATTTCAGAAGGAGCTAGCATATACATATCTATATCAGCAGGGCCATCTTTACCCATACGCAGGGTCCAGGAATTCAGGAAACTTGGGGATGGTATGAAGGACAGAAAGAAGAGGGGGTGAGTGATTGACACCTGTTGTAAACCAGAGATTATTTTGCTGCAGTAGACAGGGCCAGAAAAAAAGAGATGACGTATAGAGCACAATGCGTGTCCTATCCTGCATTTTCTGGGCACTATGATGAAAAAAACAATTCCTTAAGCTTTTAGGGGCCATATCCTGCAAACTCCTACTCACATGAGAAGGCTTTATGGAACCAAGTAGTCTTTTTAAGTCAATGGGTTTTAGGGTTGGACTATTGAGGCCCAGATCCTCCTCTTGAAGGGATCCTTCACACACAGAACCCACCTTTCCATACAAAAGAGAAGCACATGCACAGCTGTTGTGGTGACACGTTTTCCTTCTCCAGTTTGGGAGGACTTTCTAGGCAATCTGATATCTGGATGAAGAGATGAAAATTGAGTTGGCTGGGGATGGTTTGGCTGGGAGGGATTACTGCAAATAGACGCAGCCTTGTGGAAACTGGTCAGGAAAACTGGCACCCCCTCCAGCTCTGCAACTATTGTGTCTTTTCTGCTGAATGCTTGCTTGAGATCCTTGATACACTAGTGACCAGAAGGAAACTGTGGTAGTGTGGCTTGGAGCCATGCTGCTATGGAGCAGGGGGGAATCCTGGCAGAGATTTCTTCATTCTAAGGCTCCTCTCACTTCTTTTCCCTCAGCAGGAGAAGATCTGGCCATAGTTAGGACAGCATAAGTAGGAAAGCCTTTACTTTAAACATGAACTATGGATGGTAACTTGTCCAGATAAAGTAAGAACTGACCCAAACTTGGCCCAAAACAAACGAATCCCAAATCAAAATGTATTTGTTGTCCAGAAAAGTATGGACTTTATTATAAAGTTTGACTTTATTATAAAAAAATAATTTTAACTTTCCTGTGCATCTGTATTTCCTGGTTTTGGCTGGGACAGGAAGGGCAAGTGCTAAAATACCTTTTGAGAGCCTGTTCTCGCGAGACATATTAAATATCTCACTAGGAAGCCCATCTTGTGGTTCTTACAGGTTTTCTAATCTTAAGAAGTCTTAATCATTTCAGCAAATGTGGGAATTTTTGCGTGCTTATCTGGTTTTATTTTAAACTGTTCGTAAATAGTCAACATCTCCCTGCTTCTTTCAAATCCATCCTAACCACATAGATTTTTTTTCTACCAACCATTTCTCAGAGTAATCTGTCACCCACATTAAAAAGGTAAAAAATAAAATATGCACTGTAAGTAAAATTCAGTATTACATCATTAATAATAGTTGGCTTTGATGTGGAACTTTTTGTCTTACAAATATATTTTATTTGGACTATGGACACACTTATTTTGGACCTTGTGTAGCAGGTGTTTTTCTTAACCATTTTTAGGAGAAATCCCAAGTTTAGAGGAAATGAGCAGTCTATTATTTAAATTTCCTGAGATTAGAGAAGAACACTTTGCCAAACAATGCCTCTTCACTTCAAAACCTCTCCTCATAAATTATGTTAGAAGATCTTATTAAAAGTCTGTAAAAATTTCCTATTAAAAATGGTTGATTGCAGTCCAGACCATCACAGCTTTTGTGCTTTCGTTGAAATACCACAGCTGTCGCGAAGAAATATACTGTGAGACAAAAGGTTTTGTTTCCTTAGTAATAAATTATTTCTGTGATATCCGAAGAAAGATAAAACTTTCACTTACGTTTGAGTGAAGGAAGATTCTAGTGATAACTTGTTCAAAAATCTATAAAAAGAATATAAGAATGTAGATCTAGATAGCAAATTAGAATCAGACTTCCTTTTAGTTTAGTAAAGCAATTACTTCTGAAGTCAGTGAAGATTATAACCATGGATAATGGAATGACTTACTAAAGCACAGTGACTATATCTCAATAGAACCTCAAGTTAAAATTTTCAACTCTGACCTTCGGGAACAATATAACAAACCTTTAGCACTGGCAATTTTTAAACCAACCAAGCCAAATATTAAAACCAACCAAATTTTTAAATTATAAGAAACAGTCTGTTTACTAATATATTTACAAATAGAGCTGGGCAAATATTGCAGATTTTTTCAAAGGCTTTTACAGATTTGCTTTGACCGTGTTTTCATTTATCTATGAAATAGGAGTTTTCTGTTGGGAATTTTTGAAGAAGCAGCAAATCTATAGGGTATAATGGAATATGTTTGCATAAAGCAAATATTGATTTAGTAAACCCAATCTTTTATACTGAGGACATAATTCTAAGCATTATACTCACCCAGTCATGGAACAGAAGTATACCATGTGACCTACATAGATAGTCAAAACTTAATACACACCTGTATTTTGTGCACAACCTACAGCCTAAAAGTATTTACCTAAATTATATGGCAAGTAATGTTTTATGAAAGAAAAAGAAAATCATAATTTGCTCCTGGACAATATGGAGAAAAAAAGGTCAAATTAACTATATAAATGATTTGTTGTAAACAGAAATTGGTGAATAATTTATTAGTATATTGAGAAGAAATATTATAGATCTTAAAAAAAAGAGTGCAAGAGATATTTTGGGTTATTGGCACAGATATTAGTTTTCTTTTATTATTATTTATTTTTAGGTGTCAACACTATTCTTAATTAGGCCAGTTTCTTTACTGTGTGGCTAATAAAAGAGTTGACTGGAATCTTATTTTATATGTATGTAGCAACAGTGATGTGCAGGGCAAAAAACTGCTCCCATTCCCTAAGGAGTTTTCAATGTAATTTGGACAAACACAATACAAGGCCTTGATCCTGTAATCAGATTCATTTGTACAGGCCCTTATGGAGCCCTGTAACTTTTTCCTCAAGAGTGATTTTCGTATCAATCAGAACGAAGATCTGTAGCTCTCTTGTACAGCAACATGTGTGTTTCAAATTATTGCACAAACATAAGAACTAAGTATTATTATTAATATACTAAATATCTTTAGTTTAGGGTCTAAATATGGGAAATTCATCTTTGAAAATGATTTTTTCTGGAGTTCATACTATATGGCTTTGGTAACATGATCCTGATCCCACAATATTTACTGAAACCAAAAGTTTCATTAATTTAGAACAAAGAATCACATATACAAGTAACTTTACTCAGAGGAGTAGCCCCATTGTCACCATTTGTGGGCTTTGCCAAATTTCTGAGGGCCAGATTCTAATATCCTTACTCACATTGAGTACTATATTACTCTATAAGTTATCCTGTTGATGTCAATGGGACCTTTTGTGGAGTGAGATGCTACTCAACAAGAGAAAGGGTATCACAATCTAGCCCTACTTTCATGAACTCAACGTTAATAAATACTTAAAAGGAGTTCTCTTATTTAAAATGTTTATTTCCATAATATTCAATAAATCAAAATTACTAAATCAGTTTGCCAGTTTTTGGCCATGCTGATCAAAGACAGTTTCTCATAAACTGAGAACAATGGTGAGTGCTGTCTCTCTTGCTTCAAAATAGGAGGGTTTAATAAGATCTAACTAACTCTACAATAATAGTACTCCTGTGCTTCATAAAATTTATTTTCTAATGACAATCCATAAAGATACTTGAATAAAAATGTTGGGAATTTTAAACATTTATTTTATGTATTATCTATATAATGCCATACACTTAGATGCTTTACAAAACACGCACATAGACAATGTCCCTGCTCTAAGAAGCTTAGAGTCTATGAGAAATATGAACAATTTAATGATTACAAAAGAGATGTACTCTTAATTTTATTGTATGTATCTATTTTACTTGATATCCTAGAGCTCTAGGCTAAAAATTAAACATACAATATAATTAAAATAGCATCCATCCTAATCCAACTCCCTACTCACATAACAAAATATCTACCAAGCAATTAGATACAAAAAGAACAGACCCCTAAGAACACACCCACCAGACGCCTCAGCTCTTTTCATATGTCCAGGAGAACAGATGGACCTTCCAGTGCATTCTGAAGGTCAGCAAACTGAAGGTCTTTTGGACTAATGGTGGAAAAGAGAATTCCAAAGTCAGGGGCCCTTCACATTAAACACCCTGCCACCAGACCCCTTCCCTTTTAAACTGAAGGGTCTCCAGCTTGAATACCTTCACTGATTGCAACTGCAGCAGTATCGCAAGAGGAGAGAGGGAAACTCTTGGGTAAGCAAGTCTCATTCCAGTTAGGGCTTTATAGGTTAAACTCCATGTGAAAACTAACAGGCAGCCAGTGCAGATATAGCAGAGCAGTGGTATAATATGTTACTTGGGAAAATTAATAAGCAGGTAGCTGCATTGTGCACTAGTTTAAGCTTCCAGATAGCTTTAAAGGATAGCCATATAAAGAGCACCTTTCAGTAGTCTAAACTTGGTGCATCAAAGACAAGAGTCACACTAGTGAGAATCAGATCTGAAAGAAATGGAATACCCTAAGCTGCCTCTTCTCTTGGCCTTACATGTCACCATGGCTTACAGATGACCTGAGACAGATGAAGTGAGAGGGAGGATGGCTAGAGTACTAGTGTGGGAAGTCTCATGCTGAAACTAACTGCATTATAAGGATTTTTTTTTTTAATTCAGTTGTGACTGTAAAAGGCAAAGTTCTTGGTCTCCATCATTGCCTCTGCAAAATCTCAAAGAAGACTGCTTCTGACGGTAAACAGTTGTTTAATCTGGTTGTCTCTTCTTAGTGGCTGATTCAAATCTCTTCCATTGTGAGGAAATCTGTAGTTTCTATGTGGAGAAAATGTTTTATGAAAGAAATACTTGGATTTGCTCTGAGCTCTGCATCTGTGAGGCAGAACAATATATAAGTCAAAGGGTGTTGAACTGCTCAAATTTACACCAGTTTACATGTTCTTCCTTCTCCTTGATGTGTAAATTACCACTTTAGAATCCATTGCACGCTGGTAGAGTATGAGTAAAAGGGAGACCAAGTGAGCATAAAGGAGTTAAGGTAGTGTAAGGAGCTTCAGTGTAAAGATGGCAGTGTGGATAGAGCTGTTTGGGAAAAATTCCAACAAAACATTTTTTGTCAGAATTTGCCAATTGATTGAAATGCAAACATTTTGCGGAGATGGTTCAATCTCAACAAAGTTCTTCTGGAAACCAGATAGGTTTCTATCAGATTTCCTGGTTTCCTGCCAGCTTGCCTGTCCAGCTCCTCAGGAGCCTGGACTTCCAGGGTCTACAGCTTTGGGGCAGCCTGCCAGATTGTTTTTAATAAATTACATATTTTCTCAAACCATAAATATTACTCCTAAAGAGGATACTGAAATGAGAATAATATGATTTCTAAGTACTAGAGCTTCTGATGTTAGCCATTCTGAGTTTAAACTGTTTCACTTTCAGCAGAATTGAACATCTACAAAGTATATTCAACCTCCTGCAGACTGCAGTTGTTAAAAGAAAATAAATCACTTAAACAGGGTCACAAGCAACAAAGGCCAATATGGGTTCAAAGTTTACAGGTCTCCACATTTATCAGGTAGAAATATGCTACATTTCAGTGTTTCATAAAATATCCTTTTATGAAAAAGCCATCAATCTTTGTATGTCCTGCTAAAACTCTGATTTCTCAAATGAAAGAAATGAATGATGACACTGAATCAAGAAATCCTTTATGAGTTTATATTTTTGCAGGACCACCATGACTTTCACATACGTTTTCAATTTCTGTAAGGATGTGATTATCGTATGGATATGTTTTACTCCCACTGCCTGTACTTAGGGATCTGTCAGAATTATGTACCCTCTTTGGGGGCAGATCAGGATTAATTCAATCTTTTTTTTTAACTGCTGTGCTAATAACCATGCTAGTGTTTAGTAAGTAGTAATCCACTTACTTTTGTAATTTATCAAGAATTTTAATTTTATATATTAAAATATAACAAATATAGAGAAGTTTCTATGTAAATTAAAATATGTATCTAATCTAGGAAGATAATTGCATCTGCATTTGTTAATAGTTTTTTAGAATTAATTTTGTGTAATTTGCAGCTATTCTGCAACATTTCTTCTTAATTCTTTTGTTTTAGCCTACTTTTGGCTTTGTCTTGCATTCTCTCTCTATCTCTACCCCTTACTAGCCTTGCACCTCTTACACCAGCAGGACAATTTCTATGTAAAACAATTTTATTGCCATAGTTATACCCATGTTGCAAGAATTGTAATGCCAGAGTCTAGCATTTTCAGAGCACTAGTAATATATATTCATTTCTAGGGTGGAGAGTGGCAGCCATCTGAACAACTGGCACACAAAACACTGTACAATAAGGAGGGAAGGAAATTTTAGCCAAAGACATAGGAGTAAACTACTACTGTTTTGAAAAGTGTCATAGATTTTCTAATGTCACTGCAGAGTAAAGACAGTTTTGGTTTTTTTTCAAGGTCTTGTCTGAAGGTTGTCACAATTCACATATATTTAGTGTATCTACCTCCAAAGAAGGAAAAGTTGAGAGTGTGTTGAGAATTGAACTTTTGTTTTCAAAGAGTGACCTGATGCTTGGACCTTAAGCCACCATCTCTGGCAAACTCAATACAGTCCCAACCATCTGGGTCACTGGAGTAGAATGAACCCTTGGTTGGGAGAGTTTTCTGTGATTTTTTTTATTTGTTTATTTGATTTTTGAGCAATCTGACTCTACCTGTGCTTTATTCCTGCTGCATTATGCCACCAGTTTATGTGGTCCTCCCTTGAATTTCTTATCTGGTCCCTGAGGAGGACTTTACTTTGGTATTTATTACAGAGCTTAATAAAAATAATAATTACTAAAGCAACCTTTGCATCTAACAAGACTTATGTTACATTTGATATAATCACACATCAGAATAAAACATAAAATACTTACAATTCTCAAATTGTTTGAAAGTTAGTAAATGTTTTTCAGGAAATTGATATGTTTTTTGAATTCCCTTGGAAACCAGTTTTTGGTAAAGTCTTTAATTTATTTTATGATACTGCACATAAAAATACACATCATACTTCCTTAGGAACTGAAAAGTTAGGCTGACTTACAGTTAAAGCATATGCTATCTAAATGTTTCTTTATAGCTCTCAGTTCTCCGTTTTCTCTCCCAAGGAAAAAAGGGTTTAAAAAGAAAGAAGTTGTGACTTTTGGGGAAGGAGAGCCAAGTCATGCATGGAACAGCAGTGTTTAATATGGAGCTAGCACTATAAGAATGCAAGCCTTGCTGCATTGTAATGTGCCGTTTTTATGTAGTTACAAGGACCTGCACAGTAATTTAAGCAGCTCACTCTTACATGAGCATGCTATGAAATATATCTCATGACACTACCAAAGCCTCTGGAAAACCTTACATAGGAGAGGAGATATAAACAACTTTCAATGGGCACTATACATTACAAACTAAACATCTCCCTAAAACAAAATCTGTCTTGTCTGAGTAGACCGAAAGGAGAAATAAATTAACTATTCTGTTGATGATGACCTTAAAGAAAATCTTACTGATGGTATGGAGCAGGGAACTAAGAAGTTGCGTATTTTAGTTTTTCCAGTGCATTTGAGAAGTATTGCAAACATCTGCAATTTGAAGGAGTTTGCTTCATGCACCCCTAAAAGCACTCTGTTCAGGTAATTCTTTAGGTACACTACCAGATCTTCCAAATAATCCTACAAAAACCTTTAATGGGATTTCAGCATTTTTTATCTTTAGCTGTCAGCACTGTACTGTATGACAGTTCTTGTTGATGGGTGAAATAAATGGCTGATCTTCAAATCAAATAAATCCAAATTAGCCAAAAGAATATGAGGCCTCTTGTTGGTAAAGTGTATTGATCCCACAGCATTGTTTTATTGATAAATTGTTCATCATTTAATGTATTTTCCACATGAAGAGAGTTTCAAAGCTTCAAGTGACAAAGGCCAGTTTCCATTCTAAATGGCTGCACATATTTTAGAAGCATTTTCCCTCCCTGTAGGTCATTGTAAAGCCTACCAAAACTTTGTTAAATGCTGGATCTACAGTGATGTTTTTCACACGAGTCAGACTGTTCCACAGTTATGGCCTTCCCAGTTAAAAACTGTTTAATAAACTATTACTACATTTGAAAATAAAACTATTACAGAAAATTATTAATCGTGTTCTACAGGTGGGTACTGATTTGGAAGAGCTCTCAGTGTGATACCATAGAAATATAAGAGTTGCTATAGCAGATCAGACCAGAGACTCATCTAGTCTGGTGTGCTGTCTCCAGCAGTGGCCATTACCAGATGATTAGGAGGAAGATGCAAGGAACTTCATAATAAACTGCCATGGAATAATTGGCCCATGGAAGAAGTTTCCTCCTAATCCCATACCAATCACTGTTTGGCTTACGCCATGAAGCATGAGAGTTTATCTTTCTTTTTAAAAATAGTATCCTATCTAATGAAACCATGAGTGTTCTGATTGTCTGTGTAATTGACTAATCCTGTTTTGAATCCTACTAAGACAGTGAATTCTAAAAGTTGTTTATGTGTTTTGGGGAAAAAAATCACTTTTAAATTTGTCTTTCATTTTTACTGGAAGTCCTATTATTCTTGTATTATGACAGAGAGAAAAGTGGAGTGCTTGATTTCTCTGTATTGCTCATTATTTTATATACTTCTGTTAAGCCCCCTCTTATTCATCTTCTTTCTAAATTAAATAGTCCTGATCTTTTCAACCTGTTCTCATATAGAAGTCTAACCATACCTCTAATCATCAAGTCTCTGAACTCCTTCTGGATAAAAAGTTTAGTGAATAGTTTTTAAGAATATGATCTTCTTTTACGGAAAAAAATGGTTTTGTAGCTAAAGCAGAGAACTAGGAATCAGAAGTTCTAATATGGGCTCTGCATACAAAGGCTTCCTTGTAAAATTGGGAAAGCCAATTTTTCTCTGCCTCAGTCACCCTATCTGTAAAATGTAAAATCTTAAAATAATATTTCCTTTGGTCACAGAGCTACTGTGAGCTTAATTTCATATTTGTAAAGTCTTTTAAGATTCTTGCCTAAAAGATAATATGGAAGTGCAAAGTATTATTATTTTATTATTACCGTATATACTCATACATAAGCCAAATTTTTTTAGTAAAAAAGGGAAGCACCAGAGAAGGGAGTCGGCTTATGAACCGGTACAGAGAGTGAGAGGTGGGACACCGCCCCTCCCCCCAACAGAGGAAGCAAGGAGAGGCAGCACAGCCAGCAGAGCCAGAAGGGAAGAGACAGGGCCAGAGTCTCTCCGCTTCTGGCCACGCTGCTCTCCCCACAGCCTCCGAAGCAGCTGCAACTCCGGGGCTGGCAGGCTGCAGCCGTGCCGCTTGGCCCCGCACCCCCAGAGCATACTGCGGCTGTGCCGCCCGGCCCAGCCCGCTGGAACATGCTGCGGTCGCCTGCCTGGTCTGGCCTGCCAGAGCAGGCTCCACCATGGCCGTGCTGCCCAGCCTGCTGGAACAGCTCCAGCCAGGCCAAAGACATCTTCCTCTTGCCCTCCCCAGATAAGATGGAAGGGATGGGATGGGGAGAGTGTGGGGGTCCCGGACTAGGAGTGGGCTCATGTGGGGGTAGTCACAGGGGTTACTCCTCTGATTCCCAACTTCTCCCTCCCAAAAAATTTCCCCACTAGTTGCTGTCCTGGCCCATCAGGGTAAGCAGCTGGCACGCCGGGATACTTTTGTTTGCTTAGGTTTACCTCCATGCCTGCAGACACTTGAGGTAAACAAACCATCTCGTCCCACCAGCGGCTTATTCTGATGGCGCGGGAGCCAAAGTTTGCTGACCCCTGAATTATAGGGTTGGCTTATGAACAGGTTATAAAAATTTTCCATTTTTACTTATCCATCTTGGAGGGGTCAGCTTATAAACGAACCAGCTTATGATCGAGTATATACAGTAGTACTTTAGTTTTTGTTTTGTGTAGCAGGCTCACAAGACAGTGCAGACTTCTATAAAATGATGCAGCTATCCCGTTGGCCTTTTCAGGTTTAGTAAAACTATTCCATTTCAGAAGAATCTATCTTGCTAGGCATTATATTATCATCATTATTATCCTGCACTGTTTAATTCCAAGAGCACATTGATACATTACATTTGTCTTGCTACTGTTCTCAGGACATATAAATGTTCTTCTGGTCAAGAAATATTTTCTTTAAAAGTACTCAAACATTGACAAAAAATTCCAGTATGTCTTCAGCTTGAGAACTTCTCTTAGCTGGAGTATGGTAGAGCTGTTCAGAGAATGGTTAAGAAACTCCTTAACTGTCGAAGTGTATTATTAATTTGTATATTTTAACGATTAAGATCTTTTTTCTTCTGTTACTCTGGAGTAACCTCTTGTGGCCAATCCCAGTTCTTTTTAAGCAGTGTCTTTGTTCCATAATCCAAAAGCTCAGGTGTTTGCCATTGCTGTTATTTCTTCTTATCTTATTATTGACCATCCTGGATCCTAGTGATATTGCTTAACATATGTCTTCGTGAAGCCACATACATGCAACAATTCAGAAAAGCTGTAACATACATTTCATTTGAAGAGCTAACATGCTGCAAGGAATCTTTCAGTATACATCTGCTAAATTCATGCCCATGCTAAAATACTCTTAGCTTTGTAACAAAAACAAAAAGACCAAAAAGAAACATACTTATGTATTTTCTGTTTTTCAAAAGCAGTGAAAGGTCAGTGAAAAACCAGGGAAGGTTAAAAAGGGAAATTTGTTACCAGACAAATAATCAAAACACTGAGATCCAATTTAGAGTTATCTGCTATTTTTCATCAGAATAGAAACAAGCAGGAAACTTTGTATATTAAAGCTTACTACTGAATCCAGGTTTCTGTCTACTGTTATGGTATCTCTAGCAATATCTAAACTCTACAAGAAGAGCAAAGATTACACATAATTCTTCACCCAAAAAATCTCACATTATGATTCCTTAAAGCAGCCAATTCATTATCACATTTTAATAAAACAAATAGCTTCTTACTCCGCTCCCCGGTCCTTTAGTAAATAACATTACATAAACTCTTTTAAATATGCCCTCTCCACACATAGTGGCAATCACCTTTGTTACCTGTCCTATGCCCGTCTACCTTCTATCCAGTAAATCATTACATGTAATAGACCAAATCTTGCTTTCAGTTGCTGTGCATAATATAATCAGGAGTAATTTCATTAATATCAGTGTAGATACTGCAGATTTACAGCAGTATAACAAGTTGAATCTGGACAGTATTTATACTATTTAAGCTTTATAGTAATATAGTACTTTATTGCCTTATATTACTTCATACTAATATTACATAGTATTTTAAGTCTTTAAATCCCAAATTAAGAATCCCAAGATAGCTAGTGAGAGGTCCCCATCCTTCTCAAAGGAAATAAAAAAAACCTGCTTACTAAAATCTTCCTAAAGCGCACGTGCACGAAAACAAAATATATCCTCGGAGACCCTATTTACAGTAACCACCAATTTAATAAACCTTTCTAAAACCATCTTGGTCAAATTTTACAACAAAATCTTAGTGAAATCAACTATAAACTAGACTGCTACAAAACAAAATATTCTGTGCCAAAACACTTAATGCAGGCATCATCTGCTTAATCAAATTAACAGGAGTAGATAGCATGTGGGAAGGGGGTAACTTTTCTGGGATGATGGATAGCTGGCATTCTGTGGTATATAGCATACCAAGTGCTTTAGTGAAAGAAGTAGAGTCCTAATAATTACAGTTATTGTTGCTGGATAGTATGATTCTAATACAACCACAGCAAACTTCCCTAAAATCACTTCTCACAGTATTGGTGAGTTTTATTTTCTTTTGAGTCCAGAAACACATCGCTGCACCCAGGTTTTAACTACATGTGATAAAGGCATTATATAGCTGAAACATAGTCAATGCTAATAGGACTGGCACCAGCACAGAATTACTGGAAAAGATCCATTAAATCTTTTGCTTATAGGGCCCTAGTTTTTAAATGTGGACATCTTAGTATGATGTCAAATCCCACATTTGAAATCTGAGCCCAGAATGTGGCCCTTACATTAACATTTTGGCATCTGTAATGAATAGCTAAGTGCCAAAATGGGTATCTACATGTCCAGGTGTGGTGTATGAACATCCTTTATATTTTTGATTTATAAGGATGTGCCTGGATATATGTGTACCATCACACTAACAAAAAAACCACAACTCCCACCTTACTAAGTGACTGAAATAACTGTATGCAGTTTTAGATACTAATCTCTTTAGCAAAGATATCTGTACCCTTCTCTTTTAATTCATTTGCAGTTAATTGCAGTAAGACTAGGTACTTGGGGCAAATCACTGGATATTTTCAGATTTTGGTCATCTTTCCAATGAAGCCAGTGGAAAAAAAGACTCAATATCTTACTCAAATCCAGTAGTCTTAGGCTAGGCACAGAGTAGTACTAAGAACTGTTCTGTGCAAACATCACTGTCCAGTGTTTAGAGCACTAGATTTAGGTTAGGATACCTGGGTTCTCTTCTCTTTTCTTTTCTGTCACTGTTTTTGAGAAAGTTACTTCAACCCTTTATTAATTTGATTCCCCACAATCTTTGTATATTTTGTCAATTTAGATTATATGCTTTTAAGGCAGGGGACTCTCTCACTTCGTGTTTGTTCAATAGGGCCCAATCTTAGCAGGAGCCTCTAGGTGCTTCTGTAATACAAATTATAATCTCTGTATTAGTGTGCCAATGTGCCTTACCTCTGGCAGGAAGAATCCTCACCATCATTTTGGATGAATATTAGAGCATCCTTCTGTGTCAAATCCTTCCTTCCAACTGTATGGTCTCCTTTTGAATCCAATGCTCACATTATTCAGCTAGTATTCTGGAAAGTAAACATTTCTGATTGGAAATCAAGGGATGGGAGGAAGTAATATAGGTTAAAAAGCAGCTTTGAATAGAAAAACAAAATGACTAAATTTACAGAGCTAGAGAGGGAGACTCACTAATTAAAATATCTCAGACTTTAAAGAGAGTTTTAATGGAAGTAGCCATTTTTTATTGTCTTCAGTCCTCTGGGCTTTTTAGCTGTATATTGCATTGGCGGCCCCAATGGTATAGTTGGTATTTTTATATTCAGTTCTCCCACATTTCCAAATCACAGAAAAAGCCGTCTGATTAAAGAGTAATTAAATGGCTGTGCTTGTTCAGTCATCTGATGGGTTTTGAACAAAAGCAGTCAATTATGCGGCAATGTGTGTTAGTTTTGTAAGTGTCAAGTGAAGGCTGACAGAGATCACATTTCTGTGTTTTGCTGCTGAATTCAGACCTTGGCCTCCAGAGGTAATGGATCTCTGCAGTACCTCACTGGAGCAGATAACGGAGTAGTACAGGATTTCAAAAGCTGACATACTTTTATTGCCACAATATTCGTGTCATGGAGATGATGGGTTTTATATTGTGGGTTGATAAATCTGTGCATTTCTTAAGCCTAAAAGCCACGTCCTATTGATAAATAAAGTGGTTCCCCTTCTGAAAAAGAAACTTTGTTGCAGGAGATATCCATTGCAGTTAATGAGAGCCCCACTGGTTTATAAGCCTGGAAGTTTAGAATAGTAGTTTTGACCTTAGAGATGAGATGTATCCAAATACTGAATTTGTAGGATTGTATATTAATTTATTCCACCAAAGTGCAGATTAATTGTTTTCAGCATGTGCAGGTGATGCTACTTGAGTCTGGCTCCAGAAGTTGGAGGTGCCATCTCATTATTTCTGTCACTGAAGACTCTCAAGTCTGAGAACAGTCCTTTAAAAAATGTCATCAGCTACATCAAGCTCTGGTTCAGCCATGTAATAAGGTGACAGAGATGAGGGCTTTGGCTGAGAGAATGATGTGCTCGCCAATCTGTATTAGCCATATTGGGATTCATTCTGGTTGGTCCTGTGATTTAGCGCAGTGGTGGAAAGGCCATTATTCAGAACATGCCTGAAATTGGCTGCTGTTGAGATGTGTATTCAGGCTGGAGGGTAATTCTGAAATATGGTTGATAGATTCATGCCATTTTTCATCAAGCATAGGAGTATTTGATAAGTAGCAAATGAATCAAAGGATGGTCTAGTAGTTGGGGTGCTAATCTGGGACTTGGGAGGCCTGGATTCAGTTCCCTGCTCTGCCACATGACTGGTAGGACTTTGGGCAAGTTATTCAGTCTCTCTGGGTATGTCTTCACTGTAGTTTGGTGCAAGTCTCCTAGCCCAGATGGACAGACTCATGCCAGTGGGGCTCGAGCTAGCATGCTAAAAATAGTAGTGTGGATGTGGCAGCTTCGGCTGGAGCCGGATTCTCAAGTGCACCCGACTCCCTAGGCTTGAGAACACAGCTCCTGCCTGAGCTGCAACATTCACTCTGCTATTTTTAGTGTGCTAGCTTGAGCCCTGCAGGCCCACACCTGTCTACCAAGGCTGGGATGCTCACTCCCAGCTACAGTGTAGATATACCCTCTGGGCCTCGGTTCCCCATTTGTAAAATGGCATGCTAGATCTTCCTTACAGCACAGGTGTATTGTGAGGATAAATGATAAAAGATTGTGAGGCACTCAGATGCTATGGTAATGGGAAGTCATAGAAGTACCTAAGATGATAATATTCTGCACTAGCAGTGTACTCAATGCTGACAAAATGCAAAAATAAATACAGTGGCTGCTCTGGAGAGCTTAGAAGGAATAATTTAGATGATGGTACAGTGTGACTGATCTGTGTTGCCACAAACTGGAATATAGGACTTTCTCTCTATACTTTCTTGTTACTATAAATGTTTGCCACTGAGGAAGAAACCTTGCTGAAGTGCCTGTTTTTTTAAATTTCCTATTGAGTCATTGCATCAATTTATTGGGGTAGTGTTGTGCCTCTCTGGTTGTCGTGATTCCTTATTAGAATATTGGGCTCTATAAAGTGAAGCTGTTGCATAATTACCTGTCAAGGAAAGGATATTCCTTATAATGTTTCTCATCAGTGACCAGGGTTATTATGAGTAGAACTCTGCTGTGATCCACCTTTGATTCCTTCTATAAATCCCTTACACCAAACTCCATTTTACAATTACATTGTGTGTGGCTCATATTTTTAAAATGGCCACAGCTTGGCCTCTGATTTTGCATCTGCAATTTTGCAAACACAATTGATTACAGACACAAAATTTTGAGTCCAAAATGACTGCACTTGCATATTTAATGACGTAATTTATGAGTGCAGTCATGTATTTATTAATTATTATGTATTTATGTATATATTCATGCCTTCTGACAGTTGTCCCTATAATGGATTGCAGGTGCAAAATTTTCAGTGCTTTTTAAGCACTTGAGGAGTCTCTGAGTGTTTTGGATAGATTGTATTATTTATTTAATTCATAGATAATGATGGATTTATTTTTCTGTGGGTACTCTTTTCTTGTCCATTTTTTTTCTTTTTACACTCTAGAAAATAAGACACAGAGAGGCCTTTAAAAGCTGTTGTTTGTCTTGACTTCACCTTCATTAATCTTATTTAGTTTCTGTAAGGAGTCATTCTGTGAGCGCCGCCGATGGGTAATGTTTTCTTTTCCAAAGTTCATGATTCTTCTATTCAAATCACTAATTTTCACAGTTACACTCCAGTGGTTTAGTGCTTCCCAGGCCTCCAGGAATGAGTTCAATTAGCAATGCTGAATAAATTTTCAAACTTGATTAATCTTTCTTGTCATCAGGATTTAGCACTGCGATAACAGCGTATTTTGTATTCATCAGTAAAAGATTCAGATCTGAATTTCGAAGAAAGCATTTCACCTGTCTAGCTGCTTTAAATCTGGCTAAGAGATGTAGGACTCAGTTCTGATCCACTGAAGTCAGTGGTGGATCAGTTCTGTTCCATTGAATCAATGGTATTTTGGCTTCAGTGTATTAAGCTATATGCAGTACTTGGATGTACGTTCCAAATTAAAAATAATTCATTTGGGAAATTTGTAAATTAATTAGTTGATCTTGTAAAATTCAAAACAAATTAAAGCAATATAATTTGGCTAAGATGGTGGTGTAATGACTTTGTGATGATTTTGATGTAATGATATTATGGTATTTTGAAAAAACAAAATGCAAGCCAGTCAAGAGCAAAAGCTTTTGAAAAGTGTCATCCAACAGCAATTCTTCTGGCTGGTTATAGATCGGCTCTGACTGGCTCCACATGGTATCTTGTCCATTCCACTGAACCAAAAGATGGGGATCTGTCATATGGGACTTCTGAGTGAGATATCGTGAATGGAAACATGGGAAAGACAGGTATTCAGGTTCTGTTGGAGAGAACTTCCTAGGAAAAGAATTACAATAATATTAAGAGCCTGGCTTAAAATTGTAAAGAAGGGAGAATGGAGGGAAGTCAGGAAATTCAGAGGGGCTTGTCTTGTTGGATATTTAGTGCACAGCATGCTGGGGTGGGGTAGGCCGGAAGTTCCTCCCAGATGCGACATGTGGGGTGGTCACATGTCTCCCCTTTACATTGTGTACCCCAGTATCAGCAGGCACAAGTAGTCTCTGCTGTATTTCTATGATTAGGCAGAGGTAGTTTAGTTTACACCAGGGGTCGGCAACCTTTCAGAAGTGGTGTGCCGAGTCTTCATTTATTCACTCTAATTTAAGGTTTCGCGTGCCAGTAATACATTTTAACATTTTTACAAGGTTTCTTTCTATAAGTCTTTAATATGTAACTAAACTATTGTTGTACGTAAAGTAAATAAGGTTTTAAAAATGTTTAAGAAGCTTCATTTAAAATTAAATGAAAATGCAGAGCCCCCTCGGACATGTGCCATAGGTTGCCTACCCCTGGTTTACACAATAACAATAATATTTTTTTGCCCCTCTATTGAACCTTCCATCCAAAATCTCAAAGCATTTTACAAACATCCGTGAATTAAGCCTCCTGACATCTCTATGAGGTAGGTAACATTGTCCCCATTTTATAAATGGAGAAACAGATGACAGAGACGGTTAGTAACTTGCCAAAAGTCATGCAGAACATCTGGATCCATGCCAGGAATAAAACCCAACCTCCTGATTTCTAATCCCATGCTTAACTCTGAAACCATGCTTCCTCTCCTCTAATATACACGGTACTATGTACAAAGTTATGGGCTGTCCAGCACCTGTCCTATCATTGCCTACAAACCCCAGCCACAAATGAATTAAGGACAGTTTGTGATCTTAGCTCCTAGTTTCCTGCCTTTTGCCAGATTAAGACAGATCTCAAATGTTATTTTAATGTAACCTTAAAAAAACCTGTAGCTGTACTGACCTTAATGAGTTTACTAGAATGAATCCAACAGATGTCACAAATATTTCCAATGCAATTTAACATTCCTAAATAAAACTTGTTTTTCTTTTCTTTTTAAAAAACTTTTTTGAAGTGAAGCTAGGGCTCATGAAAGATGCTGGACTGACAGCCCTGGAAACTGAAGAGTTCTACATATCCACAGAATAGGTACAGCAGCAGTACAAAGTTCGCTACCAGTATTCCTTAAACCTAACCTAAAGGGACTACCTCCCTTAGAAGGGAGTCCTTTTACCTATTAAATTCTTATTCTTTCTGCTGAGGTTGCCAACAACGGGTTAAGTAAACTCACAGAAAAGACAGATTGCTCAGTGTTCAGTTCCCTGGAGCAGGGACTATGTTTGCTTTAGAGTTTGCACAGCACCTAGCACCAGGTGGCTAGAATCTTGATTGGAAGCAATACAAATAATAATTCTTCATGTCATAAAATGCATTACAAACAAGAATAATTCATGGCATAGGCAATATAAAATTATTGATTTGAGGATGGATTCTGATGGATTCATATCCTTTAAAAACTTTAGAAAACAGTTAAGGTTTTTCCTAGCTGTGACATAAATAAAGCAAATGTTTTCAAAGGTTATGGGTGCCTTGGGATATGCTTAGTCCTCTCTTAACCTGTTAATTTATTACTGTTACAAGTTCATAAGCTGTGAAATGTGTTGGTCTCAAAGCTGATGATTATAACTTGTGAATATGAATGAGAGTTCTTTAGTTGCTATTTACCTTTGTTTTACAAGGTCAGCTTTTTCTCTTTGCATCATTTAACCTCAAAAATATCACTGAGTTAAACAGGCATATAATGCTTTCTCTGGAAGCATACATTTTTCAGACCCTAACTTTATGTTAACTTTTCAGTGAAGGAAAATATTGGATTCTCTCCACTCATTATAGTATTATTTTGTAGGAGTAAAAATCAAATTAATGTAGCTATTCATAACAATAAAAATAAGTAATAGTTTTCCTGTATAAGGAAAACATGGCTCCTGGGACTCAGAAATTCTAGGTTCTATTCCTGGCTCTGCTGTGACTTGGGTGAAATTCATCCCTGTGCAGTGGGCATATGCATCACTTGAATCCCACTCAAACCCTACGTTGAGGACTTAAGTAGTACATAGGCCTTTTGCTGGACTTCAGTATAGAGGTGAGTTTCACTAGACATGACCTTCTCCCTGTGTTTCTCAGCTTCCACATTTTGAAAATGACAGGGGTGTTGTGAGGCTTAATGTTTGTAAATTAGCTGGAGCTCCCTGATTAAAAGGCACTACACAAAGTATTACTAAGTGTCTTTATAGTTCACCAAAAATGAGATGCCATTATGGATGATGATTTAATATTACCAGTGGTGATAATATTAAAGAGATTGTAAAGATCAATGTCACTTTTTGTGGGCTTGATTTCTGGAAGTTCTGGGCTTGCTGCAGGAATCACTTGATGAAATTCTGTGGGTTATTGTTATGCAGAGAGTCAGACTAGATGGCCACAACGGCCCCTTCTAAACTTGAAACCAATGGATCTATGATTTAGTAAAGGAAAAAGCCAGTCCCAACTTGTGCTAGGGTTGGTCAACTCGGAATCAAGAAACTGCAACTGTCTCCCTGTAGCCCCTACTCTCCACTATGGCTGAATCAGGATCACTGATTTATTGTACATAACCCTCAGTTTGGCTGGGCACACCACCGTGGTCTCAATTTTTTCCTGAGCAGCCTCTCCTAGTTTATTCTGAAGATGGAATGGTGTACAGGAAAATAAACATCGTACTTGGATAGTACGTAATTTTCTGTTTTTCTTATCACATTTGTAACACTGGAGGACTTTGTGTCAGCTCCTGCCAAGGTCCCCCTATCTCAGGAAACCCTGACAAATGCATAGCTGGAATCAGTCTGGCTCACATGTGTGTAAGGATTGTTAAAATAGATATTTGAATTATAAGAATGTGTTTCGTATTTAGACATTATTGAATGCTTTTGAGTTGTTGCATGCATTAATCTCACTTATAGTACCTGTATCCCATACTGTAAGGTAATATTTGAGCAATTGTATTGTAAGCCTTTGTGACTGTAAATCACCAGACAGGACAGAGTCATTAACTAGTGTGAAGTGCTGATCTGCAAGAGAAGGTATTACCTGTTGCCTAACAGGAAAGGTCCATCAACACCAGATGGACTATTGTAGGACGATAAGAGGACAAAAGGTGTTTGTTGTTTTGCCCTTTCCCCATGAAGAAGAATCATGCAAATGGATTCCTCTCATCAGCTGGGTTTGCAGATCTGAGGGAGCTAAAACCCCCTAACAAGAAGGAACTGTCTCACCATGCTGCTTGTACACAACAGAAACACTAACCCAGGAACCAATCCCTGAAACGAACCCCACTGCCAGCTCTGCCTGCATATCTGTACAAGGGACACCATCGTAGGACCTAACCACATCAGCCACACCATCAGGGGCTCATTCACCCGCACATCTACCAATGTGATATATGCCATCATGTGCCAGCAATGCTCCTCTGCCATGTACGTTGGCCAAACCAGACAGTCTCTACCCAAAAGAATAAATGGACACAAATCAGACATCAAGAAATGTAACATTTGAAAACCAGTAGGAGATCACTTCAATCTCCCAGGACACTCAATAACAGACTTAAAAGTGGCCATTCTTAAACAAAAAAACTTCAAAAACAGACTTCAATGAAAAACTGCAGAACTGGAATTAATTTGCAAACTTGACACCATCAAATTAGGCCTGAATAAAGATTGGGAGTGGCTGGGTCACTACAAAAAATAATTTTCCTTCTGTTGATACTCAACTTCTTGTCAACTGTTGGGAATGGGCCACGTCCACCCTAACTGAATTGGCTTTGTTAGCACTGACCCCCCACTTGGTAAAGCAACTCCCATCTTTTCATGTGCTGTATATTTATACCTGCCTACTTTTTTTCACTCCATGCATCTGATGAAGTGGGTTTTAGCCCATAAAAGCTTATGCCCAAATAAATGTGTTAGTCTCTAAGGTGCCACACGGACTCCTCGTTGTATATGCTGATACAAACTAACATGGCTACCCCTCTGAAACCTGAATATTGCTGTGATTCTTGGTGGAAAGGACCATATATCACAAAGATAGACTCATCTGTTTGGCAAGATAGATCACAGTACCCAAGGGGACTGTCTGTAACTCCCTTTTTAGAAAGTTACAGTGCTTGAGGAGTTTACACTTGCTAACTGGTTGGTGCAATCGAAGTATAGAATTCAGTCAACTGGGGTTTTGTACCCTTACTCCCAACAGTCTGTCCTGAGCTTGGTACTCATGCTCTTGAGTCACTGCAGGCAGCTTGCAGTACTGAATTTATAAGAAACTTTTTTTACTGTGGGTTCCCTTGCTGGAATCCAAATGTACTGGTATTTAAACATATGAGATACAATTCCAACCATTTGAGGACTGCTTTACTCATTAAGCTATATTACCTGAAGCCTCCAGGGCTGAGGTATAACATACATTAGCTCTTACATGATTCTTCAGTAACTCTAGCTACTCCATTAAGGACTGACCAGTTCTTAAGGGATGGATTGGGATCACTAGAGAGTACTAAGATAGGGGAAAACATAATTTCTGGCCTTACGAGGCAGGGACAGGTTAGAAGCCTTGTGCTTGGTGAGTTCTAACTGGGCTCAACCCCTCCTCCTTCCAGTAATGCCCTGCCTCTTGCTGTCTGCAGTCACACTTTGAACTGCCTCTCCACATTCTGTTGGTGAGAGAGACAAGCTTTCGAGCCACACAGAGTTCTGTGTGGTTTGAAAGCTTGTCACTCTCACCAACCAGAAGTTGGTCCACTAAAATTTATTATCTCACCCACCTTGTCTCTCTACTATCCTGGGACTGACATGGCTACAACTACACTGCATACATCTCCCCATTCTGTCAGGCCAGGAGGTGGTGTGTATTAGGAGGACAGATTGGAAGCAGAGCTCTCAAACAATCAGATATGCAGCTTCTGGTCATTATTATAACGAGGCAAGTGGAAGCTTAACCCACCTCATTCTCTTAAATTGGGACTGGGGCTCTTCTAGCACTACTGACCTGGGCCAGGAGAAGACTGAAGAGAAAAGAGGATCTCAGTCCAGAACATAAGAGGGAAAGGGAAAGAGCCGAAATCATGAGCAAGTTGGGGTCACTGGAGGGAAAGGAGATGGTGAGGAAAGAGACAGGATCCAAAACTACTCATCCTTAGAGTTCTAACGGTTACACATAAGGTTAAACACTGGCTATCATCCTAAGGGAATCTCTCTCACTATGTGTTTTTACAGTTCTGAATCAAATGAGATTTTGATTTTGGCTGGGTGCTGCCACATACTACTACTACTACTAATAACAATCCACTTGGACAGCTGTGTCCAACTGACCATTCCAAATGACAGTTTTGCAGAAAAGGTCTCCATTTCAAACTTTCAAGCTTTCAAACAGACAGGTATGCTACATGTGATCCAGTCTGGAGTGTTCTAATTCTATGGTTTCTGAAGTTTCTTAGGTGTTTTGTGCTGACTTTGAATATGGAGAACAAAATGGCAGTTACTTCCTCTTTACCTTGTTTTGTATTTTTAATAATTTTTGGAGAGTTGTTTTACAAAGATGTCAACTAATCACTGCTGATTTACTATAGAAAGCATGCAAAAAGTACAGAGTATTGGATGAAAATGCAAAGGAATTTCTTTTGGTAGCTAAACTGGTGCAATGCTTGCTGGGATATATAACTTCCATCTGTCTGGTCATGGTTTTGTTTACTTTTCACAGTTCTTTTGAGTTTTCAGGTCAAGCCACAGGCTAGGACTACCTTCCTGAAGTTTAGATGTTGAAAAGATCTTGATAAATTATGAGAGAATAACTCCAAATATTTTCAAGTTTTCTGGCATTGTTAAGAGCTCTGGAAAGAGTCTGTCATTAAAGAGAATGGTTTTGAGTTTTGGATTTGTTCTTTACAAGCGAAGTCTATACTTCTTGCTGCAAGCAGATGCCTATTTAACCTGAAGAAGAGCTCTTTGTAGCTCAAAAGCTCCTCTATCTCACCAGCTAAAATTGGTAAATAAAAGATATTACCTCACCTACCATAACTCTCTAATATCCTAGAGCTGGCAACCCTACTCCCAGCAGGAAGCAACACTGATTCCCTATGTTAAGTTCAAGTTCTTCTCCCTGGGCTACTTCCTACCAATAGGTGGTCTGACATGACTACAACAACTCTATACTTATAAGACCTCTGGAAGTTAGAAGTGGTAAAATGTCCAGAGGGGGAGAAATTAACTTCTTTGCAGAGAACCGGTGCCTGATATGTGCACCACTGAAGTCCCCTATTTTCAGGGCTTAACTGAAACATAAGTGGTACACATGCTTTGTGAAAGCAGCTATAAATACACAAGACCTTACACAACACAAGTTTTCACTAAAATATGTTATGCTTAGCCCCATTATCTTGTACTTTTGTACATTGCATCTCTTTAGGAAATTAAAGATCATGTTGTAATTGCAAATGATTGCACTATGCTTAGTTTGCTCTCATTTTCTGATCACTGGGATGTGTTTAAATTTATTATTTTATATTTACTATATTATAGAAGTGCTGCTCACAGTTCCATAGTCAAGATTGTACTGCATTCTGCAGTTAAAGCAGATTCAGCCACTATTACATGTAAAGAATACAGTTTATTTTTCCCAAAATAATCACACTTACTCCTGGAGTAAAGTTCTCTGATAGTTAAATCTTACTAAAATCTTGTGCATATGCTACATTTGAAGACAAGTTTTAGGATTAATGGTCATTTTTTGCCACCATTCTTCATAACAGAAAGTTTCTCCGTGAACCGACAAATAATATTCTGCCTCAAAGAATTCCACATAGAACTGTTCCCTTCCAAAATGGCTGTCATCTCCAATTGTTCTTAATAGGACTGAGGTCAGAACTTGCCCATGGCTAGGTAGCCACTTTGAGAAGGACATCTATCTCCCATTGTTCTCAATTAGAGTGAAGCCATAAGCTGTTCTTATCGATTTTGATTTCACTCTCACTGCAAACAATGGAAGATGGTGACCATTTTGAAATAAGTCACCTTAATTGAGCACCTCTGTGACTTCAGATCCAATGAAAATAATGGGAAAAGGCAGCTATTTTGAAAGAGGCAATTCTTCAGGGGTTTCTCTAAAGAAGAAGATTTTTATACGCTAGTCTCTATTGTCAAATAAACTTCCAGTTCTGAAAAATTTCAAAATATTACCATTACTCGGAAACATTTATTTTCAAAAGCAATTCATTGCTTCAGATCTACTCAACAGAGAGGATAAGAAGAGGAAACTGAGAATAGGGATGGGAATGGACAAGAGAGAAGGGGAAAATATGTGTATGTGTGCTAGGGAATGTGGGGTGCAGGATGGAGAGGAAAACTTCAGCAGGTGTATGCACAGGCATGTGGAGGACAGAAGGAAGTGGAGATTGCAGTGGTTCTTGGTAATATAGGGATGTGCAAGTGGCAGAATTTGGAGGACATGGTGGGAGGAAACTGAAGTATACATTCCAGATGATTTGCGCTTTTCAGTGCTGCAAAGCAAGTTATCTGTTAATGACATAATGAAGAGGGGAATTAAAAGAAGAAAAATAATGTAGCCTAAAAATATCAATTTATTGTGGGACCACAAACACTAAAATACCTTAATTATAATCATATTGGGCAGAGCTAAGGTTGTTTTAGTGTTCTAACTGTATTTCCATAACCTGAATGTGTTTGGATTTATTTTAAGTTTAACCTTATTTCTAAATTTCCTGGGTTGATAACACTGAGTTTGAGGATAATTGCAACATCTCTGGAATGTCTTTTACCCTAAATTACTGATACTGTGAACCTTTAACTCCATTTTAACACCTTGGAATATTTAGATATTCTGTGAGAAACCTGTATTCTAGGCTTGATCTTTTCTTAATACTGAGACTGGATATATATATATATAAAATTTGCTTTGTAACTTCATATCTATTGGCAGCAATCTGTATAAGTTTCCTTCAGAGATTACAAATGGATGTGCTTTCATTTTTTTTTAGCATAACTTGTACAAAACCTTGCTATTTTCTTTGGCTCCCAATGAGTACTTTGCAGAGCTGAGCTCTAATAAATAAAGTGTTTTCGACTATTGAATTTTCCATCTTCCAGATGTGAATATTTTTGTTGTCCTTATTGGTGCTAGGCAGGATTCACAAGTTTATGTTCATTGTCAGAGCATCCTTTTCCCATCTAAGATACATTGCTTTCCTCTAGCATTATCCTGACAAATACAGATACATCCCTTTATTTATGCCTTTGTTTCACTAGGGGGTTGATTATTATACTGCATTAATAGTTTTCCTTCCATAGAAAGTATGGCAGGATATCCATAAATATGTATGTTCTCTTTCTTATCTTTGAAATATCAATACATCTTTCCAAATCTTTCTACCAACTAGTGTCAAGAGTGTAGCCAAAAGGTAGGGAGAGAGGTTGATCTAAGCATCTGTAAGAAATATTAAAATGTTCACATGCTGCCATAAATTTTGTACTAAATGGCAGGAAAGAGTGCATCCAAAGGCATTGGAAATAAGGTGTACATTTTTGACAGTGAGGGTAACTAACTATTGGATTAGTGGATTCTCCATTACTGACAATTTTTAAATCAAGGTTGGATGTTTTTCTAAAAGATCTGCTTTAGGAATTATTTTGGGAACGTTCTATGCTCTATGTATTACAGGACGTCAGAGTAGATGATCACAGTGGTCCCTTCTGCCCTTTATGACAAAGATTCAGATTCTATCTACTGGAAGCTGGTCCTATTTGTAAAAACGAATGCTGGTCCTTTGACTGGTTTGGTAGTATGGCTCAGGTTCTGCAGTCTGGATGACAGGCCTGCATAATTGCCAAGGTATGGAGACTGGGCTTTTTAAGATTAGCCTGTGTGGCTAATGTGTGACACCCATGAAACAGTTAATAGGGAAGATCTGATTGGGAACTATAGCATCCTTTTAGTGTATTTCAGATTGTATGTGTTTCTGACTTGGTATTTCATTGGTATGTCATTTACTCCATATCAGGCAGGTCAGTTAAGTTTCCAGTAAATTCAAGGGATTTCCTTCTAATTTGCATCTTGACTCTGAGACATATTTTACCTTCCAATGGAAAAACTAATCAGAGGGGCACAGAGAGTCTAGGAAACTGCATAGGGTATACCTTGCAGTTTCCTTCTAGTGCTTTCCTCAGTAAGAGTGGTTTGGAGAGTCATAGATTGGGCAAGAGGCCTTCCAAACCTAGGGAGCATAGGAAGCCACAAAGTAAATTCAGCTTTGGACCCTGGAGTCTCTTCAGAGAGGGGCTGGCCTTCTGTGGTATCAAGCTGGATTCCCCTCTCCCCAGCAACATGGCTCTGTCAAGAGTTACATTCCCCCTTGCAGCTACACAGAAGAAGCCGGAGAGGGGTCTGGTATTTAGTGTCTGGCTTCACCCCCAGAAAACAAATGAAGCCAGCATAGGTGGAGGGGCTTCTATTAGTTTGCTGCACATCTCCACCCACAGTGGCTGTTCCTCTGCTTGTGATATTCTGCAAACTGCTTATTTCCTACTTGTTCTCAGCACTGGATCCAAAATGGGTGTGCAAAAGTGACTCTAGAGGCAGCTCCAGGCACCAGTGCAGCAAGCGCGTGCCTGGGGCAGCAAGCCGGGGGAGGGAGGGATAGTGTTTCTGCAGGAGTTCCACCGGTCCCGCTGCTTCGGCAGCAATTCGGCGGCAGGTATGCCAAAGGCATGGGACCGGTAGATCACCTGCAGAACCGCCGCTGAATCCGCGTAACCGGCGGACCTCCTGCAGAAACACCACCAAAGGCTCCCTGACTGCCAGCTTGGGGCGGCAAAAAACGTAGAGCCACCTCTGAGTGACTCACCATCTCATTGAACCTCCCCCACCCCAAAAAAACAATCCTTGCATACTATAGTTAGTTATACAACTGCAAAGTGAGTGGAAAAGACCGCCAGGCTGATTTGGTAGCATTTTGTGCCTACTTTGTTTTTTTGTAAATGGCTACATGAGGTGCAAAGAAGCAGAGAATCAGACCCCATTGACTTTGCAAAATGTCCAAAGTTATTCAGACTTGTTTTAACCAATGGCAGGAAAAGCTCAGTCTGCTTGGTTGTGTGGGCTTAGATTTTGAGTTGATATTCTGCTCTGAGTCTATGCTAGGGACATAAATGGGAGACATGCATGTAGATTTAGGGCAGAAGATATTCCTTAGACTGCAAAAAGCAGCACTATGAGCATTAATTCCCTTGGTCAGTCTCCATTTCAGGAAAATATAAAATATGTGGACTTCACTTTGTGATTGAATATGACTTTGCGATTTGAACTTCAAAGTTTCAGATTCTTTCTAAATCAAATCGAAGCTACAGGTGCAAGTTTCTCACAGTTAGGAATGAGCAAACAGAAATGTCCCAATGAAAACATAATCATGATGTTCACTGTGTATCTCACTATTTTGCATAGTAGCTTGGTAAATATCTAAGAATTTTGACTACAGTTTATAAATAACAGCTGTAAAATAACAGCTGGCAGCTGAGCAGCTCAGATTATGAGAGTGCTTCTGAGAGCCTGGACTAATCCTAGCATGCCTGTAATCCTGTTTAAAATTTGTTACCTGGGAGTTGAGAAATGAGTTTGAAGGAGACAGAAAATTGCTTAATGGGGTAACTGAAATCTAAATAACCAGAAAAAGGTTATAGTCAACTGGAGTTTTGCCTGACTGTAGTATTGAGCCTTAAATTGGAAGTGATGCTGGCTAAATTCAGCAGCAACGGAGTCTGCAGTTCATCAATTCTGACATCCAGTAGGTGTCATTGTAGTCAACTGAGATTATCAGTCAAGGAACAGAGGGTTGATTTGTCAGGAAATGGGGTGGAAGGGGGGAAACCCATGTTGAAATACATTATTTTAAAGCTGTAAATCTGTGAGCACTTTAGGAAAAGGATGCCTCTACTTATATTCAGATTCTCCAAATATCAAAACTGCAATTTCTCATCAGCAGTCTCATCTTTTAGAAGGCATCTGTGTTTACTTTACAGTAGACAGGAAGAATAGTAGAATGAGTGAATTTTAAAGCCCTCTCCACAAAACTGATTAGAGGAAACAGGAGCATGCTCTGTATATAAAGGAAAGACGGTCAGCTGAAATAAGCCAGAGTTTTAATAAATTATTGCCAAAAGATTATTTTAATTTGTAATAGTTGGCCTTTGATTTGCTATACTGGCTGGTTTACAAGTTGCTACTACTGTCTGTTGATGAAAATACTTTATAATGGGCCAACAATGGGATGATGGGGGTAAGGGAAGAGCCAACTGAATGTACTAGTTTATCAGCTAAGGACCTGCTCCTACAGTTCTTTCTCCTGTGAGTAGTTGTCTTGAAGACAATGGGATTACACACAGGAGTAAGGATAAGTTAAATGAGAAGGAGATGCAGGTTTGGGCCTTAACTTTGTAAATTATGCTCAAGACAATGACATTTCATATAAGTCCATGTATGTTTAAAGGAAAATATTTTAATTCCCTGGATCATGAAGTCACTCAATACTGAAAAAGGTTTCTCTGTATAACTTTTTTCCCCTGAGGAGCCACAACTCTGTTCTTAATGAAATGATTGTGATTTTGTCAGAAGAGTCAGGATAACAGTCATGACATTGTGGGAAAAGTTTTCAGGTTCAGGCCTTTCATTAGAATATCATATGCTGTGATAAAATTATCATTCATTCTGAGTAGGTAACACCTCATTAAAAACTAGCACTTCATTGATACAGAAGAACTCAGTGGGTCTTGTACTGCAACCTATACTCATGCAAGTAATCCTTATCCTCCACTGACTATTTGTGTTGTCTTCAAAGGCACTGTTCACATAAGAGTCATTCACATGAATAAGGATTGCATGATTGAGCCCTAAATTAGGTATTTGGGAATGCAGTATAGAAAAACTCATATTCCACATGTCCCCAGCATACCCATTTAGGAATAAGCTCTTAATTTCTCTATAGACACCCTGTGAGCTCTTTATTCCTTAGCTCTGACACAGTTTCAAATCGTAAATGGCTTAGATAGTCCCTCATGCAATATATCAAAAAGCTATTTGCAATTAAGCGTGAATAAAATAGAAGGGAACAATAAATTATCTGTGAAACAGAGTTACTCATCTTAACATTCATTAAATAATACAAGCTAAGACAAAAAGATATGTGAGCTATGTACAGTATTTCCAGCAGAGGAACACAGAGTGCGTAGCAGATAACAGCTCCTTTCAACCACCCCAACAAATCCTGGGATATTTATTATAAGCATATTGCCTTCTGCAGATATTACAGTATGACCAGGAATGAAAGAAGTTCCTTAAAAGAAAATTCCTGGTGAAAGAAAAAGGACAACAAAAAGTTTAAAAAGTATCTAAGAAATGTTGGACCTGTACCATTGGCTTATAAGTAAAAAGAGCACTTAAAAAAAATGCTACGCTGTCTAGTCAATTGAGAGATTTTGAAATAGGTGTAAATAAGCAAATGCAGTCAAATCATTCTGTTTTTCACATGAAATCCCATCTACGCAATGCTCTGGTGATAAAACCAACCAACAAAGAACTACTGTATTCATATGAGCTGTGAAATGAGTTAAACAGCTTGGGTTGAAAAATTCAGTATTTCACTTTTTATCTTATTACATTTTCTCTTAATTTGCACCTTCTCCAATTGTTTGTTTCCACTATTGTTATTCCTATTATGAGCAAACAGATATTTTCAGTCAGAATGACCTTTATTTTAGATTAGAACAACAAAGCAAGAACAAAGCAAGTAAGGTTTCAGTGAAGGAGCACAGTGTGTGTATCTCCATTCTGTGGCAGTCTGCACTGAATTGAATACATAAAGGCTACAGGAAACAGCAGAGCTCTTAGCAATTTAAAGGTAAAGTACACAGGAAACAAAGGAATAACAGTTTCATAGCCAAATAATACAAATTATTCATTGTATGAAGGTACTGGATTTGCTCAATTCACTGCAGTACTAATGGTAGTGTTACCCAGTACAGAACAGCTGCAAAAAGATGCTATTGGAGTTACATAAAAGGTATCCTCACTTGGAGGATTCAGTAGCAGACCTGGTCAATGATATCTTTTAGACTTTCAGGTCAGACCTGCTAATGTTAGTCCATTTTTGCCCTCAAATTGCAAAAGAGCAGAACTACTAATCGAGTCAAAATCAATAAGATCAATAAGATTATTACTCTGTTTTCTATTGCTTTTATGAATCTGTAATTCTTCTTTGTGAAATCATCCAACACCTTTGTTTCTCTTCACCAAGTACAGTGATAAGAGAATGGAGCTATGAAAGATGATCTTTATTATAGAGACTGGATAGGTGAGAGGTGGTTAGTTAAAAACACAATATAAGTCATTTTGATGAAGAATGCAGTTTGCTTCCAAATAATTCTTGGACCTGATTCACCACTGTGTTACTGCAGTTTTATGCCAGTGAAACTCCAGTGATGCAGTGGTGAGTCAGGCCCCTTTTCTTGATTTTGAAAGTCAAAAAATCTATTACAAGTTTGACCACTTAGGGAAAACTGCCACTGAATTGGGAACCAAATGAAGATCTAAATATTTTAGTATATAATTTCTAATTACACATAAAATGTAATAACATGCTAGGAAAAAGCTAAAGGTAAAATCATTTGGTAACTTGAATCAACAAAACCCCTCCAAAATTCCCAGACAGATAACTATAAAACAAACAAAACAACAATAAAACCCTATGTAACTTCAGAGTGAACACTGATTTCTATACAAAACAGAATTATACATATTTCATTAATGAATCTGTGGGATTTATCCCTATAACATTATTTCAGATTGCTTTAATGTGCAAACATTATTAGCTCTTTACTACTGTAATATTGATTTTCTATGTTATTTTTTTAAACTTCCCTTTCCCAGATTAAAATAATTTAGTTCAAATAACATGTTTTCTAATATCGTAGCATGCAAACCACAATGAATGTGGTCATTCATAGGACAAGTAGAGTAAATGATATATATCCCAGTTAAACCATCGACATTTTGGTAGGTTACATATAACTTTTATATTATTCCTTTCTAACTGATAATGTGAATTTGAATTCAAGAAAACCTCTTAACTAAAATAACAGACACTTTAATTTATTATGGGTTGGGCTGGAAATCTTCTTTTATGTGTTGCTTACCCAGGTCAGCTTTCTGCCTGTAATGATCAATAGTCCATCTCCTAAAACTAAAAATACTGGTCTGATAACTGTAATCCTGCCTTTTAACTAAAATAACTGTTCTAAGCTCAAGAGATAAGGATGCTCGACAATCTCCTTATACATTGCAAAGATTATTTGTAAGATTAAGTTGACCCTGTAACCTCTCGTTACACCCTTGGCTTAAAACATTTAGTTTTCTCCTATAGAAGTTGAGAGGAGCTGGAAGCAGAGCTGCCCTAACAAATGTTTGTTGAATGATAGATTGTAGAAGATATAGCTAAAGTCAATAAGAAACAGTTATAGCACCCAGGAAGTGTCTTTGTAACAAGTTTAATTTAATTTTTAAAAAGCTATTTCAAATGTTTAGCCAATGATGATACTTTTTCTGAAAAATAGGTACATGCTAACACCTTTAACATCAACTGGCCGTATATTAAACGTATTTATCATGTTGGAACTGGTTTAGAGAAACTGAGATTACAGAATGAAGTAGTCCCAGATGTTGAAATATTGGTTTTCCTATGATGCCTTATTGACCCTCTTTGGAGTGTTCTCTTATCGGTGTATGTTCATGTATTAAGTCATTATGGACCAAAGCCTCAGCTGGTGTAAATCAGCATACTTCCATTGAAGTCACTATATTTTAAACATCATGAGATCTTTAATGATCACAGGTCAACTGTTTTATATCTCATCCAAAACATGGCACAGTTAGCACCACAATGCGCTCTGGTGTCAGGCTAGAACACTGATTCAGTAACAATTCAACCGGAAGAGTGTAAGTTACTAAATAAGAACATAAGAATGGCCATACTGGGTCAGACCAAGGTCCATCTAGCCAAGTATCCTGACTTCTGACAGTGGCCAATGCCAGGTGCCCTAGAGGGAAAGAACAGAACAGGTCATCATCAAGTGATCCATCCCCTGTTGCCCATTCCCAGCTTCTGGCAATGGGTGATAGCCATTGATAGACCTATCCTCCATGAATTTATATAGTTCTTTTTTGAACCCTATTATAGTCTTGACCTTCACAACATCCTCTGACAAGGAGTTCCACAGCTTGACAGTGCGTTGTGTGAAAAAATACTTCCTTTTGTTTGTTTTAAACCTGCTGCCTATTAATTTCATTTGGTGTTCTGTAGTTCTTGTGCTATGAGAAGGGGTAAATAACACTTCCTTATTTACTTTCTCCACACCAGTCATGATTTTATAGACCATTATCTTATCGCCCCATAGTCCTCTCTGTTCCAAGCTGAAAAACTCAGTCTTATTAATCTCTCCTCATACAGAAGCCATTTCATACCCCTAATAATTTTTGTTGTCCTTTTCTGAACCTTTTCCAATTCCAATATATCTTTTTGAGATGGGACACGCAGTATTCAAGATGTGGACATACCATGGATTTATATAGAGGCAACATGATATTTTCTATCTTATTATCTATCTCTTTCTTTCTGTTCACTTTTTTGACAGCCGCTGCACATTGAGTGGATGTTTTCAGAGAACTATCAACAATGACTCCAAGATCTCTTTCTTCAGTGGTAACAGTTAATTGAGACTCCATCATGTTATATGTATAGTTGGGATTATGTTTTGCAATGTGCTTTACTTTGCATTTATCAACACTGAATTTCATCTGCCAGCTTGTTGCCCAGTCACCCAGTTTTGAGAGATCCTTTTGTAGCTCTTCACAGTCTGCCTGGGACTTAACTATCTTGAATAGTTTTGTATCATCTGCAAATTTTGTCACCTCACTGTTTACCTCTTTTCCAGATCAATTATGAATATGTTAAATAGGACTGGTCCCAGTACAGACCCCAGAGGGACACCACTATTTACCTCTCTCCGTTCTGAAAACTGACCATTTATTCCTACCCTTTGTTTCCTATCTTTTAACCAGTTATCAATCCATGAGGAAAGCTTCCCTCTTATCCCATGACTGCTTACTTTGCTTAAGAGCCTTTGGTGAGAGACCTTGTCAAAGGCTTTCTGAAAATGTAAATACACTATATCCACTGGATCTCCCTCGTCCACATGCTTGTTGACCCCCTCAAAGAATTCTAATAGATTGGTGAGGCATGATTTCCCTTTACAAAAACCATGTTGTCTACTCCCCAACAAATTATGTTCATCTATGTGTCTGACAATTTTGTTCTTTACTATAGTTTCAACCAGTTTGCCTGGTACTGAAGTCAGGCTTATCAGCCGGTAATTGCCAGGGTCACCTCTGGAGCCCTTTTTAAAAACTGGTGTCACATTAGCCATCCTCCAATCACCAATACAGTTTCTTGCAGCACTTTATATTTTCCTTACAGGCTTCCTGTCCAAGTGCTGACCCAGCCCAATCCATTTTAGTTTGTAAAAATCTGATTTGCTGTAGCACCATGCCTCTGGTTTAACCAAAAGGTGCTGGTCTAACACTATTACTTCTACTAATAATAATTAAGGCTGCCTTTTAGTCATGGGTATTTTTAGTAAAAGGCATGGAGAGGTCACCATCAGTAAACAAAAATTCACAGAGCCCCCTGGCCCCTCCGCTAACTTAGGAGCTGCAGGGCCATGTCAGTGGGAGCCTGGGGGCTCCCCACCCCGAGGTAAGTGTCGCACACTTACCCTCCAATCCACTGCCCTTAGCCCTGAGCCCCCTCCCACACACCCAAACTGCTGCTGCTAGCCCAGACTGACTGTGGGTCATTAACTTCATACTATATATAAGAAGGTGAGTGTGGGCCTCTAAGATGAGAGAACTGAAGAGCTAGGAGGTGAACACCAGGAACAGCCAATCTGAAGGAGGAAGTTTAGATTGAGATTTATATTGTGTCATTGTTTCTAAGTTACCAATAAAGAAGGGTGATTTTGTGCACTACCTCGGGGTTTGTGTGCTGTGTGGAGTGGAGGTGGGGACTCCGCACTCAGATACTCTTGTGCTGGGTGCTAATGCAGAACCGTAAAACAAATAGATTAGACCTCACTCCCAAGAGTGACTTGTTAAATTACAAAGCAATCAAAAGAATTATCCTGTTTGTTTCAAAATAGGTCTCCCCTTTCAGAAGTCAAGAAGGGGAAGGGATGAACCTCTGGAGGTTTTAGGCATGGGCTTGGTTAGCCTAGGCACCTAGAAGTTCACATATGGAAAAGTTTGAACACTTAACTGCACCTCTCAAACTATATGACCCTTCCTTCCTCACACAGACCCAACGACTCTCACCCATCCCTATAAGACACCCCAACAGTCTTGGGCTCGAATTGTCATATGGTGGAGGGTGCAGAGGAATGGTGGTATTCTCTTCCACCCCATTCTCTCCCTCCCTCTATTTATGGGAGGACTACCACACACTCCCCCTCCAAATTCGTTCTCTCTGCCCACTCTTTTCTTCTCCTCTGTGACCCTGTGCATTCCTCTGGATCCAGCTGAGCTGCATCTGGCCCTTCAACATACTCTAGGGCAGAGAGGCCCAAGAGTCTACTGTAGTATGCAGGAGTGTGGGGATACCAATACACCACTACTTCACATGTGTAGTTTAATTAATTAGTAATTACAGAGTGCTTTGAAATCTTACAATGAAAGGCACAATGATAGGACATTGTTTTTATTACCATTTATTATGGTAACTATTGTTAATTTGTCTTTATAGTTCCCACCTGAGTAAGACACAGATCATACCTGGTTTGATGTTATTGTTTCAGTCTTTCTGACTGTAGACTCAATAAGACAACAGTGTATCCATGTATACATTTTCAAGGTTATCTTCATAACCAACAGGCTTGAAACATCAGATTTTTAAATGAAAACTATGACAGTGTGACTTCTCAGTTCTTTGAAAATCAGGCCACTAGCAGGTACAAAAAAAAATCAGCATCTTTATTCTGCTGCTCCATCCCTGGACCAGGTTCATCAAGCATGGTAAAATAATAATAAACACACACTGTCCTTTAACCACCACCAGCAGCAGCAGCAGCAAAAACAACAATGTAGAAAGTTGGGAAGATGGAGGTGTTGATGAGGTTAAATTAAGTTTTCATGTGTCTAAAAACTGAAGAGCAGTAGAAATTTCCTTTGATTAATTTGACAATATTTTTTGTTGCTGTGTTCACTGGCCAATACTATTAAAGGATGCCTATTATGGGTGATAAATAAGTAATAGAGATTCCAGAACAATGCCATTAATTTAGCTTTCTGAATAGAGAAGTGTGCTAATTTGCTTTTAAAATCCTTTTCTAAATAATTGTAAAAATATCAAGAATTCAAACCCTAGGAATATTTGTATTGGTCTTACACAATGCTGTGTCTATGCCTCTCAAGTTCTGATCTCTAGACCAAACACTTCTGTTCTGAGTACCAGCACAATAAGTTTTCAGTAGGTGCTGGTCAAAAAACAGTAAAAAAATTCAGCGTGAAAAGCTATATATTTCCCCAGCACGTTGTTTCTCTGACCTTGATTTTGCCAACTATTAGTTCCAGAAGCAAAATACTTCATTCTCAGACTCTCATCCGTCACCTTGGAGATTATAGTCATTAGGGCTAATGAGTTCCCTTTTCATATAAACATAGAATCATAGGACTGGAAGAGACCTCAAGAGATCATCTAGTCCAGTCCCCTGCACTCATAGCAGGACTAAGTATTATCTAGACCATCTCTCACAGGTGTTAGTTTAACCTGCTCTCAAAAATCTCTAGTGATTGAGATTTCACAACCTCCCTAGGCAATTTATTCCAGTGCTTAACCACCCTGACAGGAAGTTTTTCCTAACATCCAACCTAAACTGCCCTTGCGGCAATTTAAGCCCATTGCTTCTTGTCCTATCATCAGAGGTTAGGGAGAACAATTTTTGTACTTGATAACTGTTATCGTGTTCTCACTCAGACTTCTCTTCTTCAGACTAAACAAACTCAATTTTTTCAGTCTTCCCTCACAGGTCATTTTTTTCTAGACCTTTAATCATTTTTGTTGCTCTTCTCTGGACTTTCTCCAATTTGTTCACATCTTTCCTGGAATGTGGCACCCAGATTTTTACATAATACTCAAATTGTTAACTCTTTTGAACAAAGTCTAATTTTTGAGTACTTCCCTTGGCCCAAGGTTCCCAACATACATATTGGGATTAG
Organism: Gopherus flavomarginatus; assembly: GCF_025201925.1. Lineage (NCBI taxonomy): Eukaryota > Metazoa > Chordata > Testudines > Testudinidae > Gopherus > Gopherus flavomarginatus. The sequence continues at coordinate 66,661,879 of NC_066621.1, forward strand.
AATGATAGCTCCTTGTCTAACTGAACAACTGGTCTGTCATCTATGGGCTACATCTTTGTGCAGCTCAATCTATAAAGCAAGACTTCGAGACCTTGATATTGATTTAAGGATCCAGTACAGGTGCTATGTATCACTTCTTCACTAACTGCTAAAGGAATATTTAATCAGTACACTCTCCCCAACTAGGTTGCTTTGGAAATGCTACCTGAACTGTAAATTATTTGGATTTTGAAATTACTTTGTGTGGCAAAATCTGTTGCATGACAGCCTGAGTTAAAAGAGTTAAATTTAAATGTGTAAAGACTTTAAACAAACCGTCTGTCTGAAGCAAAGAAATTCATTTATCCTCTCAGTGAGGACATCATGCAAATCATACACACACACACACACACATACATATTGAACAAAAGAGAAAAGAAAAAGTAAATTAATTTTCTAAAATGGAAATGTCTGGGGAAATCAAAACATGCTCTGGGGCAGAGAATGTGGTACATGTGTTCAGGGTCATGCAACTGTGTGTGTGAAAATTTTGCATTCACCTATAAGTCATCTCTGCTTCCTATCAGGATCCTACACTATGCTCAGAGCACTGCTGTGTACCTACCACTCTAACTATGGCAACCCCTTGCTTGAGTCCCTGCATTAGGATTATGTGCTGAATACACTTAATCGTGCTTATCTTTAAGCATGTAAGTCATCCCATTGAAGCCAATGAGACTGCCCACACACTTAACTTCAAGCATCTGCCTAGTGCTTTGCTGGATAGGGGCCTAGCTCCTGATTTACTTCCATATCATATTCAAACCACTTCATCCACATTTTCAAGACTCTATTCAGATCCCCCCCTGCCTTTGTCTTGAGTTTTTTCTAATACTTTTCTCTTCTGACCTACAGTATCAGCACATCTTTCCTTGACACTATGCTCACTTCCTTCTCCTGTAAGCAGCTGTGTGCCCTGTTCCATTACTCCCCCTGTACTTGAAATACTCCCATGATCATGTGTACCACAGCACCACATTGTTGTCCTTCAGATCCCTCCTCCAGACTCCTTTTTGTCAGCAGTATTTTACATTGTTGACCCCCCCCCTCACATACACACCTCAGCTTTCATGTTGAACAGCTTCCATAAACCCTAATATGTTAAACTTTTGGATTTTTCTTTTTTTTTTTTAATCTAAGAGGACCTAATAAGATGTGTACGTAATATTAACCACACCTCATGAGTGGTCACTGTTGTAATGGTCTTCCTCCTATACTACCTTACCAAACCCCTTTGTTATTGTCACTTCCTTTGCTGTGCAAATTCTAATTGAGATTGTAAGATCCTTTAGGGACCTGTCATACCTGTCAAGCACCATGCACACCACAGAAGTGTATACATAATAAAAATAATAATCTAATAACCCAGTTCCTGTTATCTGTCCACTGTTGGTCAGCTTCTGATCTTAGTTGCACTGCTTTAAACTGTATGACAGAAAGGAAATAAAATATAAAACATGCATGCCCCAACACTCACATAGCCAAACTGTATATAAACAAACGCTCAGCACCAGCTTCTTCATAGCTATAAAACGTGCAATGGGAGAATCTCCAAAGATTCAGATTTTGAATGCTTATCTGAATTAACTGGACCTACAGAGGACTCCATCAAGCCGTGAAGCTTTCTGTCCCAAACAAATCGACTCCACTTAGTAGCCCTTGTGGCAGGCTCTGCCCTACAGCCCTATACCTGGTGTTGTCTTCTTGTGGAGAAGAAATTGTGGGTACCCTTCTATCGCAATTTTGGACTATGGACTGTTCTCCCTTTCACTGTCTTCAGGGCATAGTTATTCAAGGCTACTCTTCCCACCTCAAATCCTGGATGGTCTTCTGGGGTGATGATCAAAAAAGAACTGCACCAGCTGCGCAGATACTTTGTTTTATTTGTCTGACTGGCCCAAAGATGGCACACAAAATACACTGATTCCTTCTGAGAAAATGAATTAAAACAGTGTCTGCTAATTGTCAACAGCACATGAAGTAGGATCCATCAATCAGGGCACTAGAGCAGAACAAATACCATGTGTGTTACACAACCAATCTTAGTCACCTTCTCAAAAAAAGTTCAAAACTAAAGAAAAAAATTGAAAATTTGCTGCAAATCTTTCAAGTCATCCTCTTATCGGTCCCATTTTTACATGAAATTTCCATGCAGAGTTTAGAGCTTTTGTAAAATAGTTTCAATTTTGTGAATCTTATACATGCTCAAAACCAGGCAAATATCAAGAACAGAAGACTTCTCCACTAAAATGTTGCCTAGCCCTAAGATTGGGCCACATTGTGCAGTCCTTTCTACAGTTATTTACTGAAGTTGGTGGGAAATTTGCCAAAGTAAGGACTATTGGATTTGGTGCAGTGCAGCTATCAGCTAAGATAAGGGAGAATAAATCAAAGGCAGCTTTTTCCCCTTTACAATTCATGAATAGGCATGATATAATTTGTGGTTATTTTATTACGGGATTTTTATAAGTGCTCAACGTTGGCTTAACTTTGATCCCATTGAAGTCACTGGAGTAGGGAGCTCTGTCCCCAAAGCCTCAACTGAGCTCCAGTGTGCTGCTCTATCTGTGCTAAGTGACAAGAAATCCCTGTACCTGGTAGGGGGACAGCAGGGACTGTGTAAAGCTACCCTGGATGATTCTATGGATGACCATGTGCAAGCCGCAGTATAGGGGGCATGCTGGGAGTGGAAGGACAGCTGTAGGGCTGTCTAGATTATTCCAGAGACCACACCGGACCCAAAGCAGACCAGACCGCAGTAGTATAAAGGTGGGTTAAAACCACCCTAGTTTCCCTTCCAACAGTCAAACCTCAGAATGTCACCCTGGGAGTTTCACTACCGACTTCAACAGGAGCAGAGTTAGGCCAACACTGAGCACTTTGGAAAATCTCACCGTTGGGGTTTGTCTGCACATGGAGTTATTCTGAAGCAAGAGTGTCCACGCACAATGTTATTCAAGAATAGCTATTGTGTTTAAATTCACACCCTACCTTATCCAAATTAACTTCCAAATGTAAATAAACTCTTAGTCTTGTGATGCCTAAGCCTGCAAACCCTTACAGGAGGAGGCATTAATTATGTGAATAGCCTCATTGAAGTACATGGGACTATTTAAATGAGTGTCACTGCTCTTTAGATCAGTTTGTCATCCCAAGGCCAGCATTCTCTGGGATGTGTGTGAGTGAATTTGCAGGATCCAGGTATATTTTTAGATTAAACAATGTTGTTATTCTTACTTTTAATGGACTGTCTCCTAACATCTCATGCTCAGTATAATAAAGGGGACACAAAGAAAGCAATGGTGACAAAGCCAATTCCTTGCGGGTTTTGGCTTTCAAAACGTTTGTATCATTTTTGGTAAAAAAAATGTGGGAGTGGTAGCAACAGCGAGCGAGAGCTTCACAGGCTGGACTAAAGTTTCATTTTTGCCAACAGTAAAGAAATTATAAAAACAAATTCTTGGCTGAAAACTTAAAAGGATAGGTTTGGAATGTTATCTTAAAGCACATTACAATCTCAGAGCTTCTAGTCATACCCCAGATAAAGCACTTTGTTTATATATTATCCTTTTCCACATAAAATGGCTTCTATAATTGAAGAGCTTTAACTATTAATACTGGTTTTGTGGCTTACACATGTTAGACATTTGATTTTTCATCATATAACATAATATTTTATTAAATTAACTATCTCTCATATATATGCATACATACACTGGTTTTGCAGCTAGCAGTGTTAACAAACGATACTAGTTTCATATAGTAAATATAGGCCTAATTGTCTTCTTAGTGTAAATTCAGAGAAACCCCACTGAACTCACTAGAGTTGCTCTGGATTTACACCAGTATAACTTAGAGCAGCATCTGGCACATGGTATTTAGTAAAATCTTTAACGGTTATACTTTAGAATTTGGTTTCAGATCTTATCTTTGCATTTTGTTTTAAAGAAAATCAGACACAGAGATCTGTCAGGATTAAACAAATATATCACAATTTGTTATCTAAAGTGCAGTATTCTCTGAAATATGCTTATATTTTTAACCAGAAAAAGATTAGAACTTGACGAGTATTCACTAGTATTTAGCATTGCCCATGGCAGCAAAGGAAACTTGGTGTCTTGCAGCAGATACTAAGCCCCTCACAGGACCAGATTCCAGTGCTGTATGTGAAACCAACCATATAAAATACACATCTGAATTCTGTTTATTACTGAAAACAAATCACTCAGGGCCAAATCCTGGTCCCATTGACTTCACTGGGAATGGCAATTAAAGTTAGATACTAAAGATGAAATGCTGCCCCATTGGCATCAGTGACTAAACTCCCTTTGACTTTAATAGGTACAGGATTTTACTCTGTATCTGCAAAGATTGGGAGACTTTAGGAAAACCTATCAGTGTTATTGAATCTGGATAATCATTTGCAAAGGAGATAATTAGTTTTTATTGCCTGAATAAATGGTATTTGTGCCCCTCTTAGTTCTGCTTTGTAGTTTGCTGTTGCTTGTGACCAATGGTACTTATTAGGCCTAAAGTATTTGCGTTGTCAAATGAGAGGCAACAGACCTTGTAGAAGGTGTGGTCTAGTTTATATGAACTTACACTATTTCTTGTGGAACTCCATCTGACTCTTCACACTTTAACTCTGGCAGTAAAAATGACTTGTGCTAACAGCTAGAGTAATTGCTGTGCACAGGATAAAACTGAATTTAACTTTGTTTTCTCACCTCAGTTCTAAAATATAAGTAGATTCTTGCAGATCTAAGCTGAAATGCACAGATAAATTCCTGTTCTATGCAATAAAAATGGTTTATATGTTTTTCTGATGCTAAAACATGCAGAAGACACAAGTAACTACTACTGAGATGTTAAAAAAAAGAATAGGGCAGTTTGAGAGGCAATAAATTTTATTTTTATATACTATTCTCTTTCAAGTTGCTTGTTATTTTTGAAACTCTCCAAAGGCCTGGTCCAACTCCCCTTGAAGTGAACAGGAACCCTTCCATTGACTTCACTGGGAGTTGGATCTAACCCCTAGAACTTTGCAGGCTTTAAGAATTATGAAAGACTGTCTTTTCTCCAAAAAGTTCAGTCAGTTTTAGGGCTCTGCTTTAAACTAAACACTCCTGTTTAAAGGGAGCGAGGAGCCACCATCCACTTTTGCAGCAAAGAGGCAATCGGTCCAAATGTTTGTAAATGGAGCTTATAGCAAGTGATGCCACATATGTCATTGGACCCATCTGCTTATACATCTAAATGGTGTTAGAAAATTTGGCTACTTCCTGAATCTGATCATACATGCAGGGAGGATGGGAGTACCAGTGGACAACCTAATGGGTTTGGGATTTTCATAATAACCATTTTCTTAAAAGAAATATGTCAAAATTGAATGAGAGATCACATAATTAAGGCTAAGATTTTGTCATGGTTATTTTTAGTGAAAGTCATGGATAGGTCACGGGCAATAAACAAAAATTCACGGAAGCCATGGCCAGTTTGTGACTTTTGCTGCTGTGGCTCCATGGTTTCCCCCACCACCATTGTGGCTGGGAGCTGTGGGCTTCCCCCTCCACCTACGGCGGCTGAGAGCTGCAGGTTAACCATATTTCCCAAAGAGAAAACAGGATACCCCAGCCACTTGCCAGAGGCATCCTCCTCCCCTTGGGCAAGGCTGTCACCTGTCACTGGAACCCTGAAAAGGGCCTCCTCAGGAGTGTGTCATCTGAGCAGGTGGAACTGGAACTTTGCAGGGGGCCCCCTCTCACTTGTCACTGATGTCACCAGTTGCTGGAACCCTGCCAAGGTTGGCTGTCAGCTTCAGAGTCCTGCAGCCCCTGGGACTGAAGCAGAAAATGTCACGAAGTTCTCTGGATATCACGAGTTCCATGACTTTCCATGACCTCCATGACATAAATGTAGCCTTACACATAGTGCATCTGATGGACAGCAATTGCTGGCATGTGGCTCCCTCGTCCCAGTGAGCTTTGTCATATATCTGTTGTTGAAAGCTGTTTATCAGTAGAGCTCTTTTTCTTTCTTTCTTTCTTTTTTTCTTTCTTTCTTTACTGCAAATCCAAAAATTATTGGAAGGATCTACCTTGGCTGCAATAGGTTTGGGAAACGTCAAGATAGGGTTTAGCAACATGCTCTCTGGCAATAAGCAGGAAAGCAAAGAATCTTCTGCACCAGGGGACCTGCTAATGATAATTAGGTTCACATTAGTTAAAATTGGGAAGAAACTTAGAGTGGATTTTTCAAAGCACTGTACTGGTTTAACTCTGCTCCCATTGACTTCAGTGGAAGCAGAGTTCAGCCATAAATATTTTTGGAAATCCCAACCATAACAGCTCCTTGAATTCTAGAAAAGACATAAAATAATATAAGGATGCTGAGATCAAGAAGCTGAGATCTGCATAGTAATGACCAATGGCAATATAGAAGCAGTGGAAGAAAAGGAAGCTGGTTTAGTGAATCAGTATAATGCAAAGCAAGACTTGAATACCATATATACTCGTTCATTAGCCTGTTCGTTTATAAGCCAGCCCCCCAAGATGGATAGGTAAACATGGCAAAAACTCTATGACCCTTTCATAAGCCGACCCTATATTTCAGGGGTTGACAATCTTTGGCTGCCGGACCATCAGAGTAAGCCGCTGGTGAGCCGGGAGGTTTACCAAACAAAACATCCTGGCCCGCCAGCGGCTTACCCTGATGGGCCGTGAGCCAAAATTTGCCAACCCCTGTTGTAGATCATTGATGATGGAACGGCAATTCTGGATTCACTTCTTTAAAAATTTGCTAAAATTTTATTTTTACTTAAATTGTATATTTGTTATGTTATAATTGAGAGAAAAGGAGTATTAGTATCAATTATATAATTTTTCTCAGTTCATGTCCATATAAACAAAGCACTTAAAAACTTGTGCTTCCCTAAAGTTAAATTTTCTCAATAAGAATCAAGTAAGAGAATGGAGAAGAAATAAAACACTAAAAGACATGCCAAGAAGCAAGAAAAAATGTCCAATGATGTGCACTTCATTTCCTGAGCTAGAGAAAGTTCTCAATGATTGGGTTGTTGAATGTCGACAAAATGGGTACGTTGTCACTAGAACTGGAATTCATCTACGTGCTCTGCAAATGTCAAAAGATGACAAATACAAGTCAGTAAAGCCGTAAATGTTTGTCATATCAGCGGGTTGGTGTACTTGCTTCATGAACTGTCATGGTCTTGGTCTTTGTCAAGGAACAAAGATAGCGCAAAAGCTGCCGAGAGATCTGGAAGTAAAAATCGAATCTTTCCAAAGGTTTATTATAAAACATCAAGAGGAATATGCCTTTGAGCTGTCACAAATAGGAAATATGGACGAAACACCAGCGACATTTGATCTCCACAGCAACAGAACAGTAACCAGTGTTGGTGAAAAAACAGTTTTTATTAAAACCACTGGCCATGGGGAAAAAAATCCGTTTTATGGTGGTTTTATCATGTTTGGCCAATGGATCAAAGCTCTCTCTCTCTAGTTATTTTTAAAAGAAAAACCTTGCCTAAAAACATTAAATTTCCTGCTGGTGTCATCATACGTGCACACGAAAAGGGATGGACAGATGAAAATGGGACTATTGAATGGCTGGAAAAAGTGTGGAATAAGAGACCAGGATCACTTTTCAAGAAACCTGCTATGCTTGTTTGGGACATGTTCCCAAAGATGGGATGAGGTGAAAAATGTGGCCAAAAAAAATGAAAACTACTTTGGCTGTAATACCTGGAGGCTTAACTTCTGTTCTACAACCGCTTGAGGTCTGCCTGAACAAACCGTTTAAAGAGAGGATATGCAAAATGTGTTCTGAATGGATGTGCTCAGGCATGGAGAAATTGACAAAAGGCAGGAATCTTATGAAGCCCGAAATCAATCTAGTCGCCCAGTGGGTCAGGGACGCGTGGGAGTCCATTCCCTTGGAAAAGATAGAAAAATCATTTAGGAAATGCTGTATCAGCAATTTGCTTGACGGGTCAGGAAACAATGCCATATTTGATGATGACACAACAGGGGCTGATGATTAGAAGGAATCTGAGGGTATGTCTACACTACAGGATTATTCTGATTTTACATAGACCGGTTTTGTAAAACAGATTGTATAAAGTCGAGTGCACGCGGCCACACAAAGCACAATAATTCGGCGGTGTGCGTCCATGTACCAAGGCTAGCATCGATTTCTGGAGCATTGCACTGTGGGTAGCTATTCCGTAGCTATCCCATAGTTCCCGCAGTCTCCCCCGCCCATTGGAATTCTGGGTTGAGATCCCAATGCATGATGGTGCAAAAACAGTGTCGCGAGTGGTTCTGGGTAAATGTCGTCACTCATTCCTTCCTCCATGAAAGCAGCGGCAGACAATCATTCCACGCCCTTTTCCCTGGATTGCCCTGGCAGACGCCATAGCATGGCAACCATGGAGCCTATTTTGCCTTTTGTCACTGTCACCGTATGTGTACTGGATGCCACTGACAGAGGCGGTACTGCAGTGCTACACAGCAGCATTCATTTGCCTTTGCAAGGTAGCAGAGATGGTTACCAATCGTTCTGTACCGTCTGCTGTGCCATTGTAAACTGGCGATGAGATGATGGTTATCAGTCATTCTGACCTGTCTGCTGCTGTCATGGGTGCTCCTGGCTGACCTTCGCTGAGGTCGGCCGGGGGCGCAAAGACAAAAATGGGAATGACTCCCCGGGTCATTCCCTCCTTTATGTTTTATCTAAAAATAGAGTCAGTCCTGCCTAGAATATGGGGCAAGTGTACTAGAGAGCCAGTGTATCAGAGAACCAGAGAGCACAGCTGCTCCATGTCAGATTCTGCAGAAATGATGAGCTGCATGCCATTCTCGGGGGTGCCCCTGCAACAACCCCACCCATTGCTTCCCTTCTCCCTCAACCCTCCTGGGCTACCGTGGCAGTGTCCTCCCATTTGTGTGATGAAGTAATAAAGAATGCAGGAATAAGAAACACTGACTTTAGTGAGATAAAATGATGGGGAGGCAGCCTCCAGCTGCTACGATAGTCCAGGTAGGACATTAAACGGTGGGGGAGAGAGGAGCCCAGCATCCCGCTGCTATGATAGTCCAGGCAGTACAGAATCTTTTCTTTAGATGTGAAAGGGGGGGGGGGCTGATGGAGCTCAGCCCCCAGTTGCTATGATGAGGATGGTTACCAGCCATTCTGTACCATCTGCCAGGAATGACCAGGAGTCATTCCTATTTTTACCCAGGCGCCCCCAGCCGACCTCACCTGAGGCCATCCAGGAGCACTCATGGGATGATGAGGAGGAGGGCTATCAGTCCTTTTGTACTGTATCGTCTGCCACTGAGGAGGAAAGAGGAGAGGATGCTGCTGTTCAGTGCCGCAGCACCGTGTCTACCAGCAGCATGCAGTAGACATAGGGTGTTTTTCAAAAAAGTCAAGAAATTATTTTTTTCCCTTTTCTTTTATGGGGGTGGGAAAGGGAGAGTAAGTTGACGAGATATACCCTGAACCACCCCGGACAATGTGTTTGACCCTACAGGCATTGGGAGCTCAGCCAAGAATGCAAATATTTTTCGGAGACTACGGGGACTGTGGGATAGCTGAAGTCCTCAGTGCCCCCTCCCTCCCTCCATGAGCGTCCATTTGATTCTTTGGCTTTCCATTACACTTGTCACACAGCACTGTGCTGTGGACTCTCTATCATGGCTTGGAGATTTTTTTCAAATGCTTTGGCATTTCGTTTTCTGTAACGGAGCTCTGATAGAACAGATTTGTCTCCTCATACAGCGATCAGATCCAGTATCTCCCATATGGTCCATGCTGGAGCTCTTTTTGGATTTGGGACTGCATCGCCACCCGTGCTGATCAGAGCTCCACGCTGGGCAAACAGGAAATGCAATTCAAAAGTTCACGGGTCTTTTCCTGTCTACCTGGCCAGTGCATCCGAGTTCAGATTGCTTTCCAGAGCAGTCACAATGGTGCACTGTGGGATACCGCCCGGAGGCCAATACCGTCGATTTGTGGCCACACTAACCCTAATCCGACATGGTAATACTGATTTCAGCGCTACTCCTCTCGTCAGGGAGGAGTACAGAAACCGGTCTAAAGAGCCCTTTATATCGATATAAAGGGCCTCGTTGTGTGGATGGGTGCAGGGTTAAATCTGTTTAACGCTGCTAAATTTGGTTTAAATGCATAATGTAGACCAGGCCTGAGTCTGAAGATGACACTGCTGACATCTATGATGACAATGCAAGTGCAGGTGTGACTGAAGCCAAGTTTAACAAACTGTTTGGTGAATCAAAGACTGATTCGGACTTTGAAGGATTTTAAGACTTTTTAAATAAGTACCTTAGAACAATATGAGACTATAAGATCGATAAATGGATATTTAAAACATTGACTGTAATTTTGAAGATGAATACATATTTGTTGTTATTATTATAACAACAGGTTTTTCGTTAGATTATATTAAAATAATTCTAGCAAAATTTTTGAGTGTTTCTTGTGACCCCAACTTTTAAAATATAGCAGGCGTTGGCAAACTTTGGCTCCCGGCCTGTCAGGATAAGCTGCTCGTGGGCTGGGACATTTCGTTTACCTGGAGCATCCATAGGTACAGAGCCCCTCAGCTCCCAGGAACTGCGGTTTGCCATTTCCAGCCAATTGGAGCTGTGGGAAGCAACGTGGGCTGAGAGACATCCTGGCCACCACTTCCCACAGCTCCCATTGGGTGGGAACAGTGAACTGTGACCAGCACATCCCTCGTCCCACACCGCTTACCGCAGCCCTCATTGGCCTGGAGCGGCGAACCGCGGCCTGTGGGAGCAGTGATCGGCTGAACCTGTGGACGTGGCAGGTAAACAAACCTTTCTACACTTAATTACTGAAGTCAATGGGAGATTTGCCAAAGTAAAGGCAGGTAAACAAACCGGCCCAGCCTGCCAGGGGGCTTACCCTGGCAGGCCACTTGCCAAAGGTTGCCAATCGCTGTCCTAGTATAAGAGAGTTGTTATTTGGGGCAACCAGTATGAGCATGCTCTCCCCTTTTGGTTTACTTATTTTGCCTAATGCTCATTCTACACCAAAGAGTATTTGTATATTTATGTATATCTCGGTCATATTGGGTCCTGATCCAGCAAAACACTTGATCATGTGCTTAACGTTAAACATGTGATGAGTCTCATTGGAGTCAATAGAACTACTCACATTCTTAAAGTTAAACACATGCTTAAGTGCTTTGCTAGACTGGGGTCTGGGTGGGATGTCCTTTTCCTATTTTTGGCCCTCTTTGTGTTGTTTTTGTTTACGTAGCTCAAAAGGACAGGACAACAGACAAACTGCATTGCCTTAGAATTTAGTCTATCTTTTGTTTTCTTCTGTAGCACTCTTCACTGCAGTATGTAAATACAGTAGTAGCTGGATAATTTAGTGGTTGCAAATATTAATCCTATTAAAAGAACTTTTTAGATAACATATATTCAAGAAACCCAATTTACAGCTGTTGAGCACGAAAACCTTGGCAGAGGAAAGGTTGGGCAAAAATGTATCTGGGCTGTTGACAGGGATGGATCTTCTGTAAGCACCCAGAATGTAAGATAGAGATCTTCACTGGGAGTTTTGTGAGTAGATGAAGAGCACATTCTGATCTAACTTTTATTGTCTTTAATCCAGAAAAATACACATTGAACTCAATGGAATTTGTATATAGAATTTGGCCCTGTATCTACTATTGGTTATTGTTATTTTTTCACATTGATTCATAAAGCTAGGAGTAGAGTACATTCTCTTCAGCTCTGGGTAAATACACATTTTCCCTTTCGAGGAGATAACACTGTTAATTATGTCTAAGTTAAGAGGAGAACTGCAAATGGAGAAAGATATGTAATATAGTGTATACAGTGCGTCGCACTGCCAGCCACGGAACTTCAGTGTTAAGTTATACTGTGTAAGTTGCACTGGAACATACATTTATCTAAAGCAGGGTGATTTTATAGATCCATAAAACCTACATTTTCTCTCATGTTCTTTTTTTCTTCCTTTCTTTGAATTAGACACTCAAAGAAAACCATAAAATAAACCTTTAAATGCTGCAGAAGGTTGGGCGCAGCTTTCATTACATATCTCTGCAATTAGAACTAATTTACTGCCTTGTGAGATGGGGGAAAATGTGCAAGGTTCTTCTTGGATAAATATACCTCTGTAAGAAAAGCATAGCTGCTCTGTAAAAGTTATCTCCTTGTATTCAGCAAGTATCAGGGTCATTCTTCCTGCTACATACCACAGAACATTAATTAATGGGCCTGCAGCTGGTGGTACCACTTTGGCTGCTTCAGCCCAACCTCTTATTCCATATTTCTCAGGTTTGTATGACTAATCTTGGACCACATCCCATCATCCCCTCCCCCTCCCCTCCAGCCCGCCAGTACAAAAACTACTTAAGTCTGCTGGAAGAATGCCAGTCTGTCATAGAAAGAACAGAAGTGTTGTTTCTTAGCTATTTTTATCATTTCTTCAAAAAAGAGACACCATATTATATTGGCAGTTGTATATTTCTAATCATCTTCCATATTATGCACTTCGGCCAAATCCTGTTTTTTCTATACTAGCCACAGGGAGTCCAAGGTACAGCTGAGCCAGTATGGGTTCACTGCACAGGCATGGAGGACAGGATTTGGAGATGTCATGCAAATGGTTCCCCTCCGACATTGCAGCAGAACTCAGGGTTTCTCACGCACTAGCATGCAGAAGAGGTTAAAACAGGGCTGAAATGGTGTGGAGCTTGTGAATCCATGGCTAGATATATCCACAGGTCATTACCCTCAGTTGCAGGGCCTTCAGCTGCCTCACAATAAAATCCTGCCCCCATTGAGGCCAATGGCAAATTTCCATTGACTTCAATGGAAGTAAGATTTCATCCTCAGGCTTTACCTTCAACTCCTAACAGCCTAGGAAAAGTTTGTGAACAATTGTTAATCTGTTTCGAATGAATTTATTTTATTTAGATAACAAATTATAGGAGTAGTTCTGCTATTCTGTGATCTGGAGGGAAGACTTCTCTCACCCATGCCTGTTCCAGGCTACTTCACCTTAGGGGTCTGGCTAAGGATTTGTTCCTCAGCACTCCTTATAAGCCAAACAAAAAGAAATGAAAACTGGCATAATTGCTTTAATTGACTTAAGCCATTGCATGTTCTTACACTTAACATTGAGACCTTAGAAGAAAAGCAGCATTAAAAGAAAAGCCAGGAAATTCAAAGGTGAAAACTCTACCTTTAATTCACATGACTGTTGGAAAAAAGAACGACTTGAACCAAAATGTAACTACTTTGCTGACACTCCATGTACCAGGACAACTGGCCAAAAGCCAGATCCACCACTAGCATCGGAGATGTTGGACAAAAGTCTGCCCTTTGTACCAGAGATGTCTCTTTCAAGTGCCAATATTCACAGGAATGTTTTTCCGCATTGCACCACAAGTACAGTGACTGCCAGGAGGACAAGAAACAAAGGGGCTTAATGTCAGTTGTTACTCCTTGGTACTGACAATATCTGGAATTCAAGTCCTTAGCAAGAGTACAGTAAGACCCCACAAATCTCCAGAAAATATGCTGGAGGGAATGCTTCTGCACTGGTAATTTCCAATTGTTCTCAATGAGACAGAGGCCAGGGGCTGCCCCCAGGAAAGATGGTGGGTCCCTCTTTCAAAATGGCTACTGCTTCCTGTTGTTTCCAGCGGTATTAAGGGAAATTGCCCTCTGGGAAAATAGTGGCTCCTTGTGCTGTTGAGGACTACCATCTTCCTTGTAATTATATGATAAGTAAAAAAATGAAAAAATAATTTTTGTCTTATCTGGAACTATAAGGGCGATTATGCACTAACCAAAATCAAATGATTTTTTAATGGCATCATTCCAAGGTAGAATAAGGTTTTTAAGGATGCATTAATTGTGCATTTCCACACCTTAACTCTTGGATTGTTTTTAAGTTTCACCTTAATTCTGAATTTCCTAGGTTACTAGTGTTTGTTTTTAGGAGAATTGCAACATTCCTGTAATGTGTTTTATGCTAATTTACTGATATGTATCCTCATCCTTAACTCCCTCTTAATATGTTTTTATCTGGGAATAATAGGAGTCCCGTTTAGCTTTTTCAGAAGAAAATGAGTTAAAAGTATTTGCTCAATCACAAACTGCTGCTGAAAGGGCAACCAACCTTTTGCACAATAAAAAGAGAGGCCTGTTTACAATTGCAGCCTTTTTTCCCATTCTGCCTACTTTACCTGTTTTCTTTCTGATGATTTTCCTCCTCTTTCTTCTTTTAAACTTTATGGTTTAAAAAAACGGAATTGGGAGGCTTATGCCAACTCCCAGTTCATATATCTAACCTAAATTTTAGCTATAAATTTGCCCAATCACCTGTTGAAGGATGTGACTGGGCTAGGAAAGAAAGCAGTGGTTTCTAGAGAATGTCAGAATCTTTTTCCCTCATGGAAAATTTCAAGTGTTTGGCACAGATAATTGAAAATAAAAATATTTTGACCAAAGCCTGCAATTTTTCAATTCTGAAATGACACTACAGCTCCTCATGGTCCCAATCCCCTCTATAAGTTGTGCTGTAAGGAAGGACTACATCACCCAAGATGCACCGCAGCCTCCTTTTTTGGTGCAGAGAGGTGATGCATCATGGGAGATGAAGCCTGGCTGGGAAGGTTAGCCCCATTCAGTTTTTTGATGAAAAATCGAACATTTTTCATGGGAAAAAGATACTTTTTGTAAAAAATTTCATTTAGTCAAAACCCCAATTTTCTGTAGAAAAACAGTTCTGACAGAATTTTCAACCAGCCATAGTGGTTTCCTTGTTGTTGGAGTGCCACTGCAGGAGGAGAGCTAGCATCCAAATATAACCACACTGTGGGGGTGTGGAATTGTTCTGGTCACTACAAGATGGGTTAGCTGATAGTTTTTCCTTTTAACTAGATATTTTCAAAATTGTTTTATTTTCCTCCATTAATTTTTAAACCTAAGAGTAGGGCTTTCAGTTAGTTTTCAGTCACTCTCAGCCATATATTGTCATGTTAGAATTGGATTTTACGGGCATTTTGGGGGTGGGGGTTGTTTGTCCTCCAAATTAAACATATTCCATACAAATGAAAGTTTGTGGCTTTGTATGCCTTGTTTTTGGGCTGCCCGGTTTTCAATACCTGAAAAGTACCTGATTTTCACAGAGTAGGTGATCAGCACTCTCTGAAAATCAGGCCCTTTTAAAGTGCGTCAGGCTGGGCACTCATAATCACTAGTCACTTCTGAAAATGTTGGTCTAAAGATTTGACTAGAAGCATTCTACTTGGAAGCAGATCCTCCAATTCTATCCAGCTGAATGTACAGAGCTCACACATGTTATCAGGAATGTTATTAATCAGCTTTGTACTCTGTTTAACTGTCTGTTAACACATAGATTGGTACTCTCACATGAGATACTTTTTGTCTTTCCTGCAGACTGGATGATCCTGAGTCTACAATAGTCTGCTTCCTCACTTCACTTTCTCATTCATGATCATTGAAACACTTTAGGGAACTTGCAGGGCTGGATCTTTAAATGAGCAATAATTTATGGCTTTTGACCAAAGCCATTACTTGGCAGATAATGATGACCATTTTGAGGAATTAAGGACTTAGGCCAAGTCAAGGTCTCTTAACATTTGTAACTAATTATTAACTTGCTAATGACCACCAGCAAAATCCATTATTCCTTTTCCTATCTATTTAAAAGTATTTTAGGTTTGTTTTCCTCTTGGAGACCTGCTGCCACCATCAGAGACTCTTTGGTTTGGCTCTAGGGATAATCAGTCCCATTTTCTTTGATAAGCCTATTTTGGTTCCACTCGGTGGTTGATGTTCTGCTGAAAAGCTGCATATTTACTTTTACTCTGCTATTACATAACCACATCAAGAAGAGTGGGGAGGCCAGGTCTTTGGAGCGGGGGAAGAAGGTATTTCCTAGTGTCAGTGGCAGCCCAAACATTGCTTTGCTTTTATTTTGTTTAGAGCTGTTGTGACCAATTTGCACCCAGACTGATATCTGTTCATCAACACCTGCACTTTACAGGTAAGTAGGCTATTTGGAAGTGGGTTTAATAAGCTTTCAAATTTTGTTAGACCTGAAAGGGAGGGAAACTCTTAAATAAAATGCATTTACTAATCTGAACCTGCTTTTTTGAAAGATAAGGTATTCCCAGCAGCCCTTAGGTCAGTGAGTGACAAGAGTGTTTGCTGTGCTGGTTTGTTAAGTAAGCAACTCCCTCCCCTGGATATTCAGCTCAGACCATCTCTGTCCAATTGCTAAACTTACAGAAAATACTTCTCTAGGGTGTTTTCTGTTTTAAATGTGTCCATTAAAGGTACCCCCATCCCCTCTTAATAATGCTTTATTTTGTTTCTTAAGATTTCATTTGGCTTATACAATGTTTTATGATGATTACACTATTGTTTATTATAATGTTAACTGTACAGCAACCTGGACTACTCAGTGATGCTGCTGGTGGGTGGATTTGTGGAACTCTATAAATAACATGACTTGTGGTAAGGAGCGAGTCACAGTTCATAAAGAGGGAATAAAATAATTATATGGAGTGAAACTAATGTGTAGAGTCAGTGATAATACTCAGGGGCTCATGTACTCCATGACGATGCCACAGCATGGAGTTTGCTGCAAAATTCCATCCTCCCCACCTGCTCTTTGCTGCAGAATTGTTCTTCAGAGTCTAAGCTTTCATTGTTTAAAAAGTATGTCTCTAAGGCAGATAACTGTGAAAAATTTTTGAAACCTGAAGCAAGTGTAAACTAGTATAAGTAGCCTGAAACAACAATAATAGTTAGCTTTTATACAGTGTTTTACATTAATAGATTTTCAAGAACTTTACAAAGGAAGGTGTAAAGTGGTCATATGTCCCAGGTTTATTGGGACAGTCTTGTTTTTTCATATGGTTTTCTATTGTCCCAGGAACTTCTTTCAAGACACATGATATGTCCTGTAATTTAATTCCTTCTATCAAAACGTTTTTATTGATTACAAAAAATATTCAAGATCTGTTGCTATAGTGAGCAAGATATGCTCTAATTATTATTTATTTATTTATTATTTGTATTGCAATAGTTCTTGGGATCCCAAGTCACAGCCCAATACCCCATTGTGCTAGGCATTATACCAGGGGTCAGCAACCTGTGGCACGTGGGCCAATTTTTAGTGGCACACTGCTGCTAGCCAGGGTCCCAGCTGCTGGCCCTACTCAGCCCGCTGGTGGCCTGGACTACAGAACCTCAGACCAGCAGCCGGCTGAGCGGGGCTGGCGGCCGGGACCTCAGACTTGCAGCAGGATGAGCCTCTCAGCCTGCTGCTGGTCTGGCGTCCTGGCCACCAGCCCCTTGCCAGGCAGAGTCCCGGGCACCCGCCCCGCTCAGCCCGCTGCTGGCCTGGATGGATGGAACCCGGCTGGCAGTGGGCTGAGCGGGGCCAGCAGCCAAGACCTTGGCTGGCAGGGGCCAGTGGACAGAACCCTAGACTGACAGCAGGCTGAGTGGCTGCTGGTCTAACATGCAAAATCTTTTATGAGCACTTGAAACCTTAAATTAATGAAGACTTGGCACACCACTTCTCAAAAGTTGCCGACCCCTGAACTATCTATACAAACACTCAACAGAAAGATGATCCTGCCCTCAAAAGCTTAGGAACAATCTGGTGGAAGGAGCATTCAGTGTTTAGAGTGTAGAGAAAAACTGGTATGTAAAAGCTGTTCTTTTGCTGAAAGTGAAAGGCACTTGTTCAATGTTATGTGATAAATACATTTAGACACCAAGTTACTGGGGGAAAAAACACCCTGTTCTGAGAAACATGTATGTGCCACTGTGGAGTCAGAAGCTGGCAGTAGCAACACTTTTAAACATGTTTTTTCTTTAGTCTGATTGTTTCACAGCTGTAAAAATGTTGTCCTAAAAGTATCCCAGATTTTGACTTTTAAAATCTGATCACCTTAAGCAGGTCTTCTCATCCCCAATTTACAGATGGGAGTAGGGGGAAACTGAGGCCCAGAGAGGAAAAGTGACTTGTCCAAGGTCACATTACTAATCAGTGGTATAGCTGAGACTATGGTTCCTGAACCCCATCCAGTCATTTCTGCCCTGTCCATAAAGAGGGGTGAAAGGTGAAATGCATTCCTGTCTCATTGCCAAAAGTTTCAGCCCATGAGTGCTCCAAACCCCAATTGTCTCGCATACCTTCTCAGGAGTCCAAAGCCTCAACTGTCCTCTGTCCAGCTGATAAAACACAAGTCCTCCCTCCACTGGCAGCTTCTCCAGTGCATTTATGTGTGTTCAGTGCATTCTGTAGCACAACGAAAACTGGGGGGGGCAGAATAAAATTGAGTTTTTAATACTAAAAAACCCATGAGAGCTTCTCTTCATCTTCAAATTCAATAAAAAGCATAAATCCTAAAAAAAAAAAAAAATTACCACAGAATTTCAAATGATCTTGGGTGTAGAAATTAGGTCTGTCTTACTGTGGACTACACTGAGTCCTCATAACACTGAGTGCTTATACAGCAATTTTCATCTTCAAAGCACTTAAGTCTCACAAGTCTCCATTTTTCAGATGGAGAAACTGAGGCAGAGAGGGTAAGTGACTTGTCTGAGCCTATACAGGGACTTGAGCCCAGCTCCTTAAAGTGAAATCAAGGGGAATTAGGCACCTAAATACCTCTGAGGATCTGGGTCCCACTGTAAGAGCCAGAATTAGATATCAGGAGTTTCTGGCTCCAAATGCTGTGCTTAGATTACATCTCTCTAGCAAAGGAAGGAAACTTTCTGGTTGTAGAATCTTCAGAATTAAAACACAGCATAAGTTCTGTATGTCCTAAGTGATCTCGCAGTTAAAGTAAACACAGGCCTTTTTAATGGAAAAACGTCGGTATAGCTAATAAGGTAAGCTTCCAAATTCACCTGGACTAACTCTTTAACTGCATTCCTTCCTTTCTTTTTAATTGGATGCAATACTAGATCCTGATGAATTAGAAGATAATTGTTAGTGAAGGGACATCTGTATAGTTATAACCTTTGTTTCCCAGACAGAACGTGGTTTGGATTACACAGATGTTTTTGTATTCTGTCACTGTTGGATCCATTTCTGTTCTAGAAGTGTGGGACGTTAAAGGCATTTTTCCAAGACCATGATATGAGCACTAATTATTCACTGGCCGTGGAATGTGATTAACAATTTTAGAGCCCTTGGTTATGAAGTAGAAAGTCAAAGGAAGGAAGAAGATACTATATGGGCCTGGGCCAGCGGAAAATAGTGGTGGTCTTCTCAGCTATGCAAACCCTAGAAGAACACGGGTGCTAGCTCTGAAGGGCTAATCTATTCAGGGGAAGAACCAACATGCGGAGGAAGAGCAAAACTCTCTCATTCAGGGAGCCTCAACCCAGTAAGCACCCATAGATCCTCAAATATAGTTTATTTCTACATACCCCCAGTCCTGTATTTTTAACCCTTTTTGCTTGCTGCAGCACTAATGGGAGTATCTCAGATACTGCAGCTCTTTCTTGTCACAGAGCCAGTTCTCTTTAGGTCCACACTTTCTCTCTCTTTCCTCCCCCTGTCTCTTCACTTGTCATTGTTACTGCTAGCCATTGTATCACTCCTCTGATGTACACAGCTGGCACACAGCTGCAGCTTCTCCCAAGGCCACCACATGTAGATGTCTCTGCTAAAAGCATACCAGTGAGCTAGCTACTCCTGACAGCTGTTCACCCAGCTCCTCTAGCTGCTGCTCTCCCACCCTTGTACTTTGATGCCTCTCCCAAACACTGCAACCAATGTCACTGCACTGTGCACTTAATCAGCCTCTCAACTAATATAGCTGCATGCTCAAACCCTGCTGCTTCTCCTCTCCCACAGAGGCACCGTAGTGATATGAAGTTCTTTCAGTCAAGGAAAGCTGGACCCAGAGTCCATCAATTCCATTCCTTTAGTTGGCCAGTCTCTGAAGTGAAATTGTAAGTCGTCCTTCCCTAAAATGGTGAGCTTGCTGTCTCCTCAGTAATCTCAACCTCTGCCAATCCAGCAAGTAAAGAATATTGTTTGGAGGAACTGAACTGCTTAATTTAAACAAAAATATATGGAACAGAAAAAGACTTTAGAAATGCCTTTACCATTTCCTAAAGGAGTTATTAGGATTAGGTACTAGCAAGTCTAAGTAAAACAGCAAACGTTGATACTTTAAACACTGAAACCAAATAATGTTGTCCTTATCTACTGCTTTTGTCCTCCATGGAAAGTATTGCTATATTGGCTCCCTACTCTTCTGGGAACATAACTGAGCTTGTTTAATGATACCAGTACCTCTTTAATGACACACAACATGTATAGCTCTCAGAAATAAAGCTTGCAGTGGTACACAGCTGCAGTGAAATGGAGGGAAGTTCACAAGTATTGCCACATAGAAAGAATTCCATGTGAGTGATGGTACTGAATTTTTTAATCTCCTAGTACTATGAAGTATGACAGGCCATTGGTAATCTAGACTACGCTGTGTACAAGAACCAATAGTTATTTCCTTATTATCTAATTAATTTTAGGCAGGGCAGGGAAACGATACATAGCTCACAAATATGTCAGTCTGGAGTGGTTTCTGTCAACTGGGCCTTTATTCTGCCCTTTTCATGTGTGTGTCACAGGACAGCTTTTTATTAGGGCTTTTTATAGGAAATGAAAGAGAATCATTTTACATCCTGCCCAGAAAAAATGGCATCAAACAACTTCTTCAAAGTTCACACAAGATTTTCTAAGAACAAGTAAATGCCTACACGGTTAAGTCAATCCCAGCTAATTCAGCATTTAGTAAACTCTGTCCTTAGTCACACATTCTACTATTCCCAGGCAGAATAAAGAATTGGTTTATAGGGGACAATGGTGCAGATGAAAAGAAACAGAAAATAAAACCCTTTGGAAGGATGCAAGTGCACCTCTGGAGATGTAAGGATTTACTGCAGAGTAATATTTATTGCACTCGCTTCCTGGATTAGTGTGGGGAACACATACTTTTTTTCTTGCAATTTCAGAGATTCAGTTTGGATAGATTCTGAGGATGGATCAAAGCTTAAATTTTATCCAAATCTTTTACTTGTACAAGCTTCTGGAGTTTGGAAGCGAGATCTGAGACAGCAGCAAACAAGGATTTGCAAAACCAACTCTAAATCTAGACTTCTTAGATCATCTCTAGTAAGGACTGAAAAGTTCAAGTGTATCCAAACTCTGAGCATCCCTGATGACACTGCTCACCTTCCTAGACACACATGCTGATGGCAGTGGAAACAGCCTGATCTTCCATGTGCCTCCCCACCCCCTCCATCTCACTTAAGAATTTACACATATTATAGTAGGTCAAAATGGGGGAAACTCATGTTAATATGGGAGTTTTGTACATGACTGATGATTTTTAAGGCCAAAAGGTACCATGCTGATCATCTAACATGCTCTCCTACATAACACAGGTCATAAAATTTCACCAAGTGACTCCTGCATCATCAAGCCCATAACTTCTGTAATTTTAGTGAGCCCATATAGTGGGTTTCCTCAGACCCTTTGAGGAGAACTCATGTAGTTGGTATAATATGAAGTGTGATTTGCCGGGACAACATATTCTTAGCTGTGGGGAGGATGTAAGCAGGGTCTGAATGAGCTCTCCCCTGATAGCTAGCTGGGGAGTGGGAGAGCTCATTCAGACCCTGCTTACATTAGAAAGACATCCAGTCTTGATGTTAAAGACTGCAAGTGATGGAGAATTCATCACATCTCTAAGTAAGTCATTCCAATTGCTAACTACCCTCACTGTTAAAAATGTGTATTTTATTCCTGGACTGAATTTGTCCACTTTCAGCTTCTAGTCATTGAATCTTATAATGAATGCCTTGTCTACTAAATTAAAAAACCCTCTACAATCAGAAATCTTCACATATAAATTGTGATCTAGTCATCTCTTAACCTTTTCTTGGATAAATTGAATAGATTGAGCTTTTTTAATCTTTTGCTGTAATGCGGATTTTTCAGACTTTGAATAATTCTTGTAGCATTTTTTTTAACTTTTTTCATTTTGTCAATATTCTTTCTGAAGTGTGGAGTCCAGAACTGGACATAGTATTCCAGTAATGCCCTCACTAACTCTGTATAGAAAAGCGATACCGCTTCCCTAGGTCTACTCTGTATTCCCCTGCTTCATACACCCAAAGATCTTAGTGCTTTTGCAACAGTTTGAAGCACTGGTGCATACTTTAAAAAAAAAATTGGATTTATTTCTTGTGCATATTTAACAAGCAAAGCATATTGTAGCTAATCCCACCAACCCCCCTTTGTGCTGGTCCTATGGGGATTCCTCCCTCTTGAGCTGAGTCCATATTCCAGACATCCCATATTTAGTTTTTTCTGCAGGAGAACTGCAGTGGTCCTGCTAAGGCAGTTTAATGGAGGTGGAGACAAAAAAAAACAAACAAACCCAGAAAAACAGAAGAAGATCAAAATATCACAGCAATGCAGGATTCTAGTGTTAATCCTACATATTCCTTTCTCTGAGGAAGCTTTTCATCAATAAACTACTAAAGACTTAAAAAAAAAGTGATTTTTTTTTTAAAGGAAAGTAGTAGAACAAGATCATCCTGATTTATGGCTTCTTTCATAAGAAAGTCTCTAGCTATTATATCTGAGGTCATAAACACTCCACTCTTCATGCTTCTCTCCTAATGTGTAGACATTTACTATAACCTGATTAGGTGTGGCCATATGTCTTACCATATATGAACATCTTTCACTTGGTCAGCCAAACATGTTAACAACGGCCTCCCATGGAGCTGCTTTACATCTTTCCAAGGTAGGGCTTCCCAAAATTTATCTTGCATCAAAACATTGTTGGCACTTCATTTCCCCATGGCAATTTCATGATAGTTGTCCCAGGCAAATTCAATGCAGTCTCTTGTTGCCTTGATAAAAAATATTTTTAGAAGGTCTTGGTAGTAGTCAAGACATATGTCTTCTTATCTTAGCGTAGTGCTAGATATTCAGATTTTAAGCAGCTTTAAGTAATTGCCAAAATATGTCCTTATGTTGCTGATATCAAGAAATATCATTTCTTTGTTTGTTTGTTTGTTTGCTTGTTTGCTTGTTTTTTGTTAATGGGAGATAATGTCTAAAATAGAACACAAGGCACAAAGGAACAACATTTTAATTTATAAAATGTATTGTTCCCATTTGGTCAATGAACTTGTTTGTAGAATATCTAATACAATGGGACTCTGATCCTGACTGGGGCTTCTGGGTGATTTTACAATACAAATATTTAATAAGTCTCCAAATGCTCTTTCTGTGTGCATACGTAACGCCCATTGAAATTAATAGGCATTGCATACATGACAAGAGGTTAGATCTTTAAATCTATACATGTTTAATTGATAATATCCAGTTTTTGCTTCACAGTGAAGTTCTTATTCCTGTTCTGACCCATCGTACCGTTACAACAAAATGATTGAAATGTACTGCAGCTTCTAAAGCAGATTTTATGATGTCGGTATTTGCAGACACAACAAAAGGCCTTTTGTGACCAGTGGGCTCATTACTATTATACTACTGAAAACACAGGAGTAAAAAATAAGTATTGCGATTGATGAACACCAGCCTCACCTGCCGAGGTTTATAGCAAGAAGAGTGATGCAGTTTGCGAAATCAGTGCAGCTAGCATGAAGTGAACGGTAACTCCTTAAAAAGATTTCGTATAGAACTCCATGGTTCCATGGTCTCTGGTGCCAGATTTTAAATGTTTTTAGAAACAACAAGACTAAGATTTTCTACAAGCAAAATTCACATTTTAAAAAAAAACCTGACAACAAATCAACATTACTAAGAATAATAATCAATAATAATGTTTACAGAATGTTATCTATATTATTGCCTGCTTCATACATCCCTATCATAAAAAAAAATCAGGTTATACAGTAAACTATATGCTTTCCAAGATCAGGACTTACAGTTGTATTTTCTAGTTTTAAAAAGGCCAGAAATAGGTGTTCATTAATTCTAAGGGAATTTTGAATGTCTTGAAATATGGCAGAGTCAGGGAAGGGATTACATTGGTGGGATGGGGATATAGTATCTTTTACTATTACTGTATTGCTGATTCAAATCCAACCCTGGTAGTAATATCATCTGATTACTATTATGTAGTCATTGTAAACTGAGATGATAGTGTAATCCCAGGTCACATAAATCCCTAAACTAGACACTAATGGTCAGCCTTGTTGGCATGGTTATAGAGAATGAAACCCTCTTTGGCCCCTAGAGCCAATGCCTCCAAGCCAGGGGTTCGGCACAGTGGCAAGGCAGCTTATATTACTGCTACCCACACTGCAACAGTTAGTTCTAAGGGCAAATGGAAAGGTTTAGCGTGCAAAGATGCTAACTCAGTGCCGTTCAAAGGCCCTGCCTTTGATTATACATGACACAGTGATATTTTGGCTTCAGAACTGAAGGGGCCTGTTAGTAAAGATACAACTTTGTTACTGTATTTTCACTGTTACAAATACCAGACATCATTTTAGTTTAATTCTCAGAAATGTTACAAAGGAGAGACTGTGCTAAGTGACCATGGAAAATGTGTCTTGGATAAATAATTTCCAAGCAGCTCACATGTCTGAGAGCTTTGTGGGCACATAGAGAATACCTCTAAACTGGGAAAAAATGTAAGCATTTTTCTTCGCTGACTCAGCTCTACCCGGGCTGCCCTTGGTGGCAATCACAGTAACGAGAACATAATTTTACTGCTGTATCATCTAACCCTGTTCAGAGGTAGTTTAAAAACACCCATGTTCTGTCTACACTGCAGCCTCCACCATTGCTACTAGTGATATGGAACTATAGTTTCCATTATTCCTACTGTAGTCAAGGCCACATTGGCTGGCACCACACAGCCTTTGTTAGAGAAGCATGCTTGACTGGCAGCAGAGGTTGTGTCCACAGGCAGTTATTTGGAAACTTTGCCCACAGATCACAAACACATTTTGTTCTTTTTAACACCAATGAGTCCAGCAGCCAATGGAAGTCACATTTTGTCTGTGACATCTCATAAAATGGAAACATCAGATCTATTTTGTAATCGGTTTTTGAAGTTAGTGTCTGATTATAAAGACAATTTCAATGATAAATGACTTTAAACAAAAGTATTGGGCATAACTATTTGTCTCCCCCCCACCCCAGATCCAGTATTTGCTTTTCCTGATATGGCATTTATATGAGTGTATGTTACTGAACATCTCAACACCTGTATATCTGGGGTTTTGGTTGGTTTTGGTTTTATTTGTCTATTTTTTGTCCACCTCAAATCTCTTCCATAATATTAATGACCTCTAGCGTGTTTCTGAGGAAATCATATGGGAAAACAAAGCCGAAAACAACCTTCCTGATCCAAACTGTCCTCTGTGTGTGAACATTGGAGAAGTTTAAATTAGGAACCTAATCCAACCTTTGGAATTGGACCCATGTCTAATAAATATGTTACTACCAGAAACAAAAATATAGTGTGAGAGAGAAAATAAAAATGTAACTCTACCTGAATTCCCTTTAGACAAGAGAATGATATAGATTTTTCTTATGCATTTTTGTTTTCAGAGAAGGGACTCTGAAAATTGAGGAAAAATAACCCTTTACGTTTCACTGAAGGCTATTTCCAAGAGCCAAACTGTCAGTCTTTTTGGTTTAACATACTTTTTAAACTGAGATCCATGTTCATTGTTACTGCTGTTTAATAATCCAAGGGTCATTTGAAGGGCTTTTGTTTGAGAGACCTTTCAAGCAAAGCCAAGACAGCAGTTTTCTTGATTGTAGACAAAAATACATTAAAACAACCAAGGGAGCTATTACTTTTCTACATAATTATTTTTAATGTCTCACTGGACATGTATGAAATGCCTTTTGGTTCCTGTGGGAGAATTACTTTTTTTTGTTTTGTTTTCACATTTTTTAGAGTGGCCTTTGTTAAATTTCTGTTATGTTTTTCCACTGTGCAACCCTCACCTCAAAAGACTTTATAAACATAAGCAGCGTCTTTAGGAACATGCTTCCAGTGTAGCCCACACGGTACATGTAGTTTTGTTACTGGTCATAAGGCCCTAAGACACTTGCATTCTTTAGGTCTGCTTGAAAATAAGCGTATTAAAATGCAGCAGCCTCATATACTTGGTATGAAAATGGAAGATCCTTCCAGTTTCCTTAAAAGGGGAGGCTGGGCCAAAAAGAATCAGTGATTTAAAGTGACAACGCATATTTTTCTCTTCTATAAAGAAAGCAAACAGAAAAAATGGCACATAAATCAAAGCACATATATATAGAGAGAGAGGGAGAGAGAATCTTTTTTTAAAAAGACAAACAATTCTGTAAGATTCAAGTTTAATATAATTCCTAAGTGGATGGTCAAGGCTGATTCAGAACATATACCGTGTGTGTGCTGCTGCTGCTGTATGGGGACCTATATTACGTGGTGTGAAGTGGAGGAGGTAAAGGGTATGCCCTCTCCTAAAACTGAAAGCTGACTGTGATTCCTGTTCCACTTTGAAAGATGAACTTGGGGACCCTGCCCACTCTGGCTCACATAGTGACAAATGCACCAAGTCCCTTACCAGATGTCCAAATTCTTCTGACAAAACATCTTTCCAAAGGGTGGTAAATGTTTGACCAATCCCAAATGTACTATGTTTTTGTAGCTGTTAGGCTCAGACCTACAACACAAGGGGCACAACTGCCAGGCTAGCCCTATATCTAGAGCTCATGGAGGTGTATGTGAGGTTGGTTGGCTTGTTTTAAACATGAAATTGCTGCTGCTTTTATGTGTGTAGACTGCACCTCTGAACACCATGTATTCTACACTGAAATATCTTTCATGAATGTTTGTTGTGTTTTCTTTTCCTGGGATGGTTGTTTTATTTTGGGATTCCAGTGACCTTTCCTAGCCCTTCTCTTACAAATCAAAGATCCAGACTCTGAGTTGTCTTGCTCAGTGATATGGTATATTTATGATGACCTAGATCTGTTTCAGTTCTGTCATCTTCCAAAAATGCCATCTTCAGAGTCTGTCTGCAGTGACATATTTCCCAAGAGGGATGCATGTCTTGAAGAAAAATGGTTGAGCTTACTAAAAATATGGTGCGTTTTCTACACAAACATATTTCCCAGTTGGATTTGGACCCAACTTCAGATGCATGGTACTGCTAAGTTCTGAAGGACCAAATAAGATTTTCAGTGTCTGCAGTTTAACTAACCTAGTTATAAGAACAGGAGTACCTGTGGCACCTTAGAGACTAACACATTTATTTGAGCCTGTTCTTTTTGTGGATATAAACTAACATGGCTATTACTCTGTAACCTAGTTATGTATATTTGAAGTCTGTCAGTCTCTGAGCTTATAAAATTGTAAATTTTGTAGGTGAGATTTAATTGTGTAATAAGTTCTAGTTTGTGGCATGATCTTATTTCACTCATGGAAATGCACCGCACAATTCCAATATTAAAAACAGTTTCCACTGGCTTTAACTAGGGTTCGTATGATGATAGAAGCAAAACAAAGTGTTACTGTGTCACAAAGCGACAAATGTGTCATAGTGTTTAAGCATGAGACTGGTTGACAGGAATTCATGAACTCTAGTCCCAGCTCAAACGTTTCTCCTTTTGTGGATGTTGGACAAGTAACTTGTATTTGCCTTGTGTTTCCCTATATAGAAAATTGGAATAATATGTCTTAATGCTGGGGTTAGATAATGTTTGTAAAATAGTCTGAACATAACAATCACTATAAATGTTATGTATTTAATTACATGAATTTGTGACAAGTACAATGGAACTAATATAGTTAGGGCATTGTCTGGAGAAAATATTGTCTAAGGGTCTACTAAAAAAATGATCTAAAGGGATGCCACCCAAAGCTTCCTATGCTGATATGACAATCTTATGTTCATTTGGAGTACCACTCAGTGCTTAAGATGATTCTGAGATCCAGAGTGCAAAAATCTTGCATTTTGGGATATCCCAAAATGCCATTATACGCAGAATATTTAGTTTGGTTCTGAGCTCTTCCATACCAGAAAATTTTGGTGGGTGGAGCTTATTGGGAAAGAGAGGGTTTATGAGGAAAGATTGGGGAGAGGGGAGCAGGGATCGCGCAGTGGTTTGAGCATTGGCCTGCTAAACCCAGGCTTGTGAGTTCAATCCTTGAGGGGGCCATTTAGGGATCTGGGGCAAAAATCTTTCTGGGGATTGGTCCTGCTTTGAGAAGGGGGTTGGACTAGATGACTTCCTGAGGTCCCTTCCAACCCTGATAGTCTATGAAAAGAACTAAATATGTATAGCTTGGGAAAAGAATGATTGTGGTGGAGGGACAAACCATCCTATAAATATGTGAAGCATGTAAACATGAAAAATGGAGAAGAACTATCTAGGATCTTACAAGTTGGTATAATGAGTAACAGATTAAATGACCAGCAAAGAAAAAAAGACTGGATGAGGAAAAGCTTCCTGACAATGAGATCTGTTACATCAGGGGTCAGCAACCTTTCAGAAGTGGTGTGCCAAGTCTTCATTTATTCACTCTAATTTAAGGTTTTGCGTGCCAGTAATACAATGTAATGTTTTTCGAAGGTCTCTTTCTGTAAGTCTATAATATATAACTAAACTATTGCTGTATGTAAAGTAAATAAGGCTTTTAAAATGTTGAAGAAGCTTTATTTAAAATTAAATTAAAATGCAGAGCCCCCCAGACTGGTGGCTAGGACCTGGGCAGTGTGAGTGCCACTAAAAATCAGCTTGTGTGCCGCCTTTGGCACCTATGCCATAGGTTGCCTACCTCGTGTTAGATTATGAAATAGTCTTCCAAGAGAAGCCCTGTGATTTGGGAAATACAATTCTTGACTCTTAGAACCTCTGGATGGATGATACTTCTCCATTAGTGTTGTGTTGCAACTGACAGATATAAACTTATTCTTTTAGGCTTACATTTTCAAATGTGCATGTGCAGACTATATGGGCCTGATTCTGTACTATTGAAATCAATGGGAGCTTTGCCATTGACTTTAATGGACTCGGGATCAGACCGTGCATATAAATCAGGTAGTTGCATGTGCACTTGGTCAGTTGGACTCAAATGCACAAGCATACACAATTACTTGATTTGCATGCACATTTGAATGTGTAAAGTAGGTGCACAATTCCACATGCATTTGTATGTCCAGCTTTGAAACTTTGGGCCCTAGTCTTTACCACATCTGTATGCAAACTGCTTATAGGGAATGTTGCAGTAAGTGTCAAGAATATTGAAGAAGTGTGTGTAGGTGGCTTAAACAGAAACTGATAAAATATGGTAAATTACCACAATGATTGAAGAACTTTTCATTCCCTAACAAAGCAAATGTAGGTACCAGAGAATTGGTGATCTTACTCGTTTCCCCATTGTTCATCAAAACAATGTTTGAACATTTTGCTACTCATAAATAACATTGTTTCACTGCTAATTCCATGTTTGGTTGAAACTGGTTCTAACAGCCAATCTGAAAGAATAGTACTGGATTAAAAATTCTGCACAAGTTTTAGCTGACATTACACCTACTTACCATTTGCTGCATTTACTTGGACTTCTGTCCAGAATTTTCTGTAAATAATTGATAAGACTGAGAAACCATTTTGATTTGAATGATCCCAAAGAAGACACTGAAGGCAATAACTGTATAAAGGTCAAAAAGAGGCTATCTTTGCAAAATACTATGTTTGGTCCTGGGAACAAAATTCCTGCAGATAGAAAATGGACTGACAGCCAGGTATTTCAATATGTCTTTTCAGAGTGTACTTTTTATAAACTATTGAAAGTATCCTGCTTGCGTGTATTGCAGGCACACACAACAAATATACATCTGTGCAAGCAGATCATCAAAACAAGCAGAATTAATGGCCCCAAGTGTGGCTAGAGAGGGCAAAGAATTATGCTGCTTAGAGTGAGGCAATGAGATAAATAACTGCTAAGAAACCTTTTTGAAACTGTACAGAATCCAACATCTGCTCTGTTCCCAAGAGCTAACAGTTTGGAAATGTGGATCCTCTGAATTTGGAAACAAGTTATATAGAAATGTGAGTTTCTTTATGTGAGTTAATCTATGAATAAATCAAAATATCCATTTCTTATAGATACTGTCCTTGTATTATCTCCTTATTTGAATTTAATATTTATTATCTCATGAGGGCATGATTAAATCTATATCAATAGATATATAACTTGGACTTTGTGAGATATATCTAATTTCTACTAAAGGGGGAAAAATAAATCACTTAGATCTGGAACAGTGATCACAATGGAAGTTTCTTTTACAAAGAATTTATGGAGACTTTAAGTCAGTGATACATTTTGAATAAATGCACTATTGACCAGTATCAAATTTCCATTGGCTTTATCTTGTTTTTTCTAAGCAACTGCTCATAAACTTTTTTTATATCTTGATTACGGTGGTGGTGCTACTTGCAAAGCTATTCATAGAACTACAGTATTAATCATATGTGTTGTAATCTAAAGAAAGGAGTTGCACTTATTTGGTTGTTCCTTTCATTGTTTCTCTTAGAAAGCATAAATTACAAACTGACAGGGTCTCTTTGTCCCTTGCTTTTTCTATTTCTTTTCCACCAATGTGTTTAATATTTTGAACAGAGATTAGGGAAGGTATCACCAAGGTAGTCTTAGTCTGATCTGCACATCATTTAACTCTACAATGAACCAACGAGAAAAGAAGACAAATAAATAACAGTTCTGATTGGTCTAGATACAGCAGACTTCCAATGTCTCTTTAATTCTTGTTCCAACATTTTGCAACTGAATAGTGGAAAGTAAACATTGGTTATTTTTAAGTTTGTTTTAGAACCAAATTTATCCTTCATGTAAGTCCATCAGGCTTACACCCAAGATAAATTTGGCCCCAGGACTCTGCTTTAACGAGTGATTTTTTTCCCCCTCTCCCCCTTAACTTCAGTTCTATTTCTCCCCAGCCTCAAAGTTTATCAAAACTGAAAAAAAAAAAAAAAAAAAAAAAAAAAAAAGGAGAGGGAGGGTTGCTGCTGAGCCCAGTTTGTCGGCAAGTATAAATAAGGAAAACATGGGTGCTGCAGTACTACTGTGATGGGGACCATATAAATACCAGAATAGACAGGAGAAGACAGGCTATATTCAGCACTATTTCAGAACCCATTGTTAAAACCTGCTTAGAACACTGACAGTAAAAAACTTTTGAAGGGGTGTGAGGAAGGAGTTGAAGTTGAGGGGAATTACAGCTGATTGTCTACCCTCTCAGCAAATTGGTTGGATGTTATATGCAACAGTGCATATGTGAAGGAAGAGTTGGATTTAATGGGGGAGGGGAAGGAAGGAAGCAAATTTTATGTGGGTTTTTTTTGGGATGGAGGCTATGATGCAGAATAAAGGGCTGGGAGAAGTCACTTTTTGAAGTTGCCTTTTATTGCTAATTGCTTCCAGCAATTTATTTGTCAAGAACCATACAGAAATGATTAAGGTATTGGCCCTCAGTATAGGTACTTCATTTCCATATACTTGAATGTGTGTTCTAAGTGGATCCATTTATATAGGGCAGAGAGAGTATGTGTCTGTGAGCACTATAGACATGTGCCTGTATAGGAACACTGTATGAAGTAGTCTGATAAGCACAGAGCATCTGAATTCTAAGCATAATCAGCCTTGATTGAATGAAAGGGTCTATTCCCTTGACTTCTAGAGTAAAATGATTGTGCCCTTAGGGCCTGAGAGCATGGAATCCTCTGCCCATGCTGTGAAGAAGTAGTGGAGACACTCTGTGGCTGGTACAGTACTATGAGGGTTGCAGAAGCCCTGGCATTTTCTGCACTCTCCCCGTGGCAGATTGCATGTGTTGGCCACTAAATGCAAATCCACTCACTCCTCCTGCACAAAAAGGAACAAACAAATCACGTACAGCTTTGACATCTTGCATGGGTTAGCAGTATGAGATCCCATCATGCAGAGGGATTCTAGTGGTTCTGCCACATTCCAAGTCTTCCACAGCACTGGGCTATCATTTTTGCTATGGATCTGCTGTCAGCAAGAATATCAAAACATGCCACCAACCACTGCTGTCCCCACAAAGGTTGGTTACTGTGTATTTGGAAATGCTCCTTCCATCCTTCATTTTCAACTTGAATGATGGAATGGTGTAAGCCTTAATGTTAGTATATTCTACATATTTCAAAATGTATTCATATTCCTGCTTGTCAGACACAGAAATACCTGACAAGAAATGCTATAGAAAAGAGTTTTGGGAGAGAACTGACCCACTGTTGCTGCACAAAATACATAGTATGCATGTATATAGCACTCTTTATCCCAACACCCTTGTGAAATAAGTAAGCATGTCACTATTTCCATTAAAAGCAGCAAAGAATCCTGTGGCACCTTATAGACTAACAGACGTTTTGGAGCATGAGCTTTCGTGGGTGAATACCCACTTCCTCAGATGCATGTGGGTATTCACCCACGAAAGCTCATGCTCCAAAACGTCTGTTAGTCTATAAGGTGCCACAGGATTCTTTGCTGCTTTTACAGATCCAGACTAACACGGCTACCCTCTGATACTATTTCCATTGTATGTGTGAATAAATGGAGGCACATGGAACTAAAACTCCCGGATCCTATTCATAGTCCCTGCTTTAACCACTGAACACGCTGCTAGAGCCTTCATATTCTTGGGTTCTGGTGTCATTATTATGCTGTGGGACAAAGAGGAGACTGAATTTCCCCCCAAAATGGAATCAAGGTTCCAGTAAAAGTATTAAGCATATGCCTAACTTTAAGTATGTGCTTAAGCTGGGTAGGTGCTGAAGTGCACTTCTGAGGCCTAAGGATGCAGCCACTCATTTGACATCACTTGGTCTGTACCCAGGGGTTCAGAACAAGAGTTTAGAGAAATGGACCAGATTCTCAATTGGGATAAACTGGCAGAACTCCAGTGGAGTTATGCTGATTTATACCAATTGAGAATCTGGTCTATCATGTATCTTTGCTCTATATTACTACAAAGGGGTAGAATAAACTGAAATTAGGACTTCCCTTGCATTGTTAAATGTTTGTTGAGAAATAAAAATGAAACATGAAGCCATACATGGTAGGAAAACATGCTTGTGCCTAATCCATTGGAGAAATTTTTATAGAACAATACACCCTTAGGGCAATACTGCCCTGTTATTTTGCTAAGGTTAGTGAGACCTTGGGTTATCTTCTGTGTCAGTACCAGTCACAAACAGGCTTCACTTACTGAACAAAGTTGTCATAAGTATTCTGAGCTCTGTTTTAGTGACTTGGCATAATGTGCTTATTTTAGCTGGACCTTTCCCACCTCTTTTGAATGTGTAAATCCTTCCATTGCATTCCAGATGTGTATCTGGATTCACAGACAAAATGCCAGATGGCTCGAAGTTCTCATAAATTTTATAGGGGACAGGGGTGACTTGCTACTTTTTCATCTACAATATTATATTTAAAGATGGATCTGCTTTAAGCTGTATTCTACCAAGCTATAGATCAGATTAATTCCTTGGCTCCCAGTTAGCATATTTAAAGGTAGTCATTTCTGATTCATTCCATGATTTTTAGATCCTTTCTCTATATAATACATTATTTACTAATTTAAAATGTCAGAGAGAAAAGGATGAAATCAAACTGCAACATGTTACCTAAGTAAAAACAAAAAGCATATACTAAAGTGCCAAATACCAATAAAATTTCAATATAATTGTTTTAACTACTCTAAGTATATCTCCCTGTACATCTGAGACTTTTAAAATGTCATATATACCAGATCTGAAAGATGTTACTGATATCTAGTTCTATATGAACTTTTATTCACCAGAATCTTGGCTAAGGCTAGCTGCACAGGGATATTTTATGACCTTATACAGCTTGATGATTTACATTCAGTTTTGTCTTAGCAGTCTGGTAATAAATTTTAATAGAACCCCTGTACTACCTAGTACTTCATTTAGTCCATTTCCATCCAGGAGGGGTGCAAGGTGAGACTAAATAATAGGACAAGAGTTACTACAGAAAGTGGAATGATAGCTGCCCAGTTATTTATGACACTATTAAAAGGCACAGACACTAGTTGTTGTTTTTCCTACCAAGAATTCAAGCATAGAGCTAGATCATTATTGTAGCCTTTATCAGATGCCTCAACAAAGTGAAAGAACACTTACCAAACCTATTTATTGGATAATTCTTTCAGTGATGATACAGTTAAAGCCAGTAATCAAGAAAATTAGGAGGGGAAAATGTAAGACAATGAATTAAACCCAGGCTGGGTGAAAAGCATTTGTACGAACTAGAAGTATTATCAAATATTGAGAGACTTTTTTTCAA
Source organism: Gopherus flavomarginatus (assembly GCF_025201925.1). Classification (NCBI taxonomy): domain Eukaryota; kingdom Metazoa; phylum Chordata; order Testudines; family Testudinidae; genus Gopherus; species Gopherus flavomarginatus. Next base: position 66,696,428 of record NC_066621.1, read on the forward strand.
AAGAGGGAGACTTGAACACTGTGTTTCCTACAGGTGCAGAGTAAGTAACTTTTTTTCCCTTCTCCACAAAGTTGAATTTGGGGTCAGAAGTTCTAATTGTAACCTCAGACTGGAATTCCAGATGGTGTGTTCGGGACTAGCAGCAAGTCTCAGTTCATCAATTTCATGTGCTCGAGTATGTGCTCCGGCTGTGGCCCTGACTCCATTCCCAATGTGGCATTAATGCAGAACAAATTGAGACATATCCTCTATATAATTAGTTCCAGAATTTCAAAGATTTACGGTAAAATAATAGAGTAAACTCCCCAAATCTGTCTTATTTTGGCGTCCGCAGAACATGGGAACACTTTACTGTGGCATATTTACTGTGGTGCTGTGTAGAGCATTGACACTGGAGCAAGTGAGGGAAGAAATAGAGCTGCAGCAAACTTGTCGTCAGTTGCTGATACTGGTGAACGCAACCTCCCATAAACTCCAGCCTGGTCTCCTAGCAGTTCACGAGGGCTTGGTCAGCTCCTTGCCGTCCTCGACTCCCAAGCAAGACCAAGCAGCACAGAAAAGAAGAATGCAGAAGAATCCAGCCCCCGAACCGCAGGGAAATTCTAGTGCAATAATAGCCAATGGATTTCTGCAATCGAAAGGAAGGTGCGGAACAGGCTGTAGCATTGGGATCTGGCCGATGCTGACGGGTCTGTCATGAGGAAAAGAATTCCTTCTAGTGGACTGCCCTGCTCATAAATAGCCAGAGAACTGACTTTCTCGGGCACTCCCAAGCGCAGGGACTTTAGATCCTACAAACCAAGGGTGATGCTTGGTTCCCTTACACTGTTCAGAATTCCAGAAACTCTCTACCTGTGTGTGTATAAAGAGTTGTGTGCTTGGGTCACACATTTTAAACACTAGTTAATTCGTAAAGCCCCGCACCCACCCTTGCAGGAGCCGCGCGCAGGCAGTGCACCGGTTTGAGATTTTTAAAGCAACATGCAGAAAAGATTTAAGGAAATCCCCTGTACGCTGCTGAAAATCTCCATCACACACCTCCGAAGTGTCCAGAGTATATATCTGAGAAGCGTTGCTCCCTCTCCTCCTGCTGGGACTGCAGGGTGATTATCGTTGTACCCCTAGACATGCGCCGCTTACAGATGAGAGCTCTGCACCGGCTCTGCCCCGGAGCGCGGCACATGTATTAATTAAGCGTTATTGGTTCAGTTTCATTTTTCATTGGCCGGCGTCTTGGGATTCCAAAGGCTCTGCGGTCCAATTGCCTGCCTGCTCGGGGATCTAATAACGCATACTTTGGTCCTGCTTTGAGGCCAAAGGGAGGTCACTGGCACTATTTATTACTTGGTTAAGTTCCTTCACTAAGGAGTACACGCATCTTGACAGATAGCTGGTTCCTTGTCTGTTTTTACAGTTGTACATTGCTTGTAAGGTTACAGAGGAAGCAGGGTAGAGACTGGCTGAAAGTGCTTCTAATTCCCTAGTGCCGATGAGCTAACAGAATCCAGCCATACTTTCCTTCTATGTTGATGACAGCATGCCAAAGTTTAAAGAAGGAGTTTGGGGGGAGAGGGAATCCCTTTCCTTCAGAGCACACTCCGTTTGATCTCACAATAATATATACATATCATATGTACTGGAGATTCGTTTTATCAAACATTCCTTTACACAGTTGTTTCCTGCCCTCGCAAAGTCATTCTTCCCCCCTCGCTCTCTCTCCAGCTTCCCTGCGTAACCGCTGGTCGGAGCGTGAACCTAAAGCTTCCTTTCAGTTGGATGATCAGGGATCTCTCCTCCACCACCCCAGGGTGGCAACGGCCTGTGATTTCGCCTCGTCGGAATCTCCATCTCAGGAAGCTGTTCTCTCCTCTGCACGGGACTGAAAATCCTGCTCTGCTGATCCCCAGCTAACGACACTAACACACCCTCCAGTTAGGCTTTAGGCTGTGTCCTAGGTCTGCACCTTCTGTGACGGCTAGAACTGTTTCCAGCATTGATCTCTAACCCTCGTGCCAGGGCAGGGCTGGTGTCCGCATTGTGAAATCAATCGGCTGCCCGTGGACCCAAAGGGGAGCACACGGGGAATGCACTGCCAGTGTGGACAGAACAAGAGCTGGATCCAGCCGCTATTGGGCCAGAGCGCGCCATTCGTTGCAAGCAGCGCTCTCCATTGAAAGGAATGCTGCGCTCTGGGCCAGGGGTTCCGCACTTGCGGAACGTGTGCTCGGATGGGGATGGAATCAGGAGCCCTACACGGAGGGGACCGGCTGGCAGGAGTTGTATGGGTCCTGCTGCTCCCTTTAGACCTAACAGTTCTATGCAGCTGAGACTAGAGGCGGACAGGGAAGGGGTGAGGGTAGGGAATTGGCTCCGTTTCCCCGCCGGTTTCAGTGAAATTGATCCATGCACTATGAGGAAAATAAATATCTGCTCACAGGGACTGGGAGCTCTGACTTTCCTGATACGCAGCCAAGAGCAAATCCGATTATTTGTTTGCAAGGAAGAAACATGTTACAGAGAAGGCGCCTCTCCAAACGCGGAAGCTCACATTTGAAATCTGTCTTCCCACTCCACAGTTGTCTGAATCCTCCTCTTCGCCCGATAACGGTCGGATCCTCTCCCTTGAGGCTGAGGGCCCGATCCTGCATTCCTAGTGCATCCCAGCCTTGTAACCGGTTTATTTGTAAATAACAAGTGTTATTGGTTTGTTGTAACCTCAGCTGCGGCGCATTTTAAACTCCAAATAAATAAACATGACTTCAGCGCGACTCTGAGGCTCAGCAGGAGGAATGCAGGATCGGGCCCTCTGTGATTAATTCTCTGCCTCTCTCAGCCTCTTTGCTCCCTGCACCCTGGACTCCTGGAGATGGTTCGCAGCTTTGTTTCTGCTGCTCTTGGCACTTAAATAATCAAACCCTGATCAGCTCCCTGAGTGAAAGGAGACAGATCCCTCTGTTTGCACGGAACAGCGTGAACAAAGATCAGGATTGTTGGGAATTTATCTCTGTTTAAGTCATTCTCCCCCACCCCCAAGCCATGAGCGGATCATTTATGGTGCTTAGTAAAGCGTAATAAGAATTATCAGCCCATTAATTGGTGGGATGGAAGGGAGGAAAATAAGAGGGAAAAATGCAGAAAGGGTAGACACTACAGCAGTGTGTATAGCTGGTTCCCAAAGCCCCTTTTTGCCAGGGATCTAGAGGGAATCTCTGCACCAGAGTGCTGGAATAATAAATGCTTCTGGATATTATTAAAGAGCTTTCGCAATTAATTATTAAAAAGTTGGAAGAGATATTAAACCTGCTTCCGGGGTTAAACTCATTCTAAGTATGGGGGCGGGGGACTGGATGAGACCTAAGTGGGAGTGGGGCACTTAGATTATCCCACATCGGTCTGTTGGGGCTCTCACACCTTCCTCTGAGACATCTGTTCATGGCCACTGTCAGAGAGACAGGACACTGGATGGCCGCAAATCTAATCTGGGCTGGCAATTCCTATGTTCCTCTTTTGTGTTGAGGCCAAGGGACCAGATTCTGAACTGTTAAATGTTGGGTAATTTAAGTAACAAAGCGTCCTGTGGCACCTTATAGACTAACAGATATATTGGAGCATGAGCTTTGGTGGGTGAATACCCACTTCGTCAGACGCATAGTGGAGTTGCTCTTGATTTACACTGGTCTGAGATTAGACTCGGGCCTCCGACCAATATTTAAAAAATAGGACAGATGTAGATACAGCTATATTTAAAGGTTCTTTTGAACTAGGGAAGGTCCCTGGGTTTGCTCCTTAGATCTGAAAATGAACTTGGGAAGGGCTCGTTTCCTTCAACACACATACATACGCAATGGAATCGCTTTAACTCTGGAAGAAGAGGGCTCTGAGCTCAGTGGATTTGGATGCATGTACTAACCCCTTCCTGAGTTATCGGACACGCGCCTGACCTTGACATTTAGCTCTTATTTGAAAACAACTCCAACAATAAACTGCATCTATTGCAGGAGTATTTTTAACCTGGTGCCCTGTTGAATGCGAGGAAATGGCTGTAAAAAGTGGGGATGGCCAATTACCAAGGGCTCTCTGTGATCTCCCTTCTGACTTTTCCCCTTGATAACTGGCAAGGGAGGTCTAGTTGACCGGTAAATAGACTTCCACCCAATCTTTCATTGATTTCCTTGCTCAACCCAGTAGTATAGATAAATATAGAAGTCTCCAATTTGATATTTCTTTATGGCTTTGCAATGAGATCTCTTCGGGTGGCAGTCGCTGAGCATCGCTGTTGGGAAGTACATGCACCTGAATCTGGCTCTTTAAAAAAACTGTTAAAAGCGATGGATTGATCGATTCAGGACCGTATGTGTCCTCCTAGCCTATAGCCAGCCTATGTATACTTAGCATTCCAGCTAGGGTCAGGTGAAACTCTCCTAAGGACTGTATGTAACCTGTGCCAGTTACAGCAACGATCACACACGAGCAAGGAACATTTCAACACCTATCTCACCCAACTCCACATCTATCTGTAATAAGGCACAGTTTTAACAAATTAAACTTGAGGGTTTTTTGGGGGGGAGGAGGAATAAAATGACTTGTTTCCCTTCCCTCACCTTGTCAGTCCTTATTCTCAGCTGGAGCGGGTGTATTGTGTATAAACACAGAACCTGATGGAATTTATTTGCTCCTTGTTTTGGTTTAAAGTTTGTTGTTTGTTTGATTCTATCCACTTTGCTCTCATCTGAGAGGGGGGAAGCTTTGGAAGTGCTTTCCTAAGTCTTCCTGACAGTATGAATAATGCAGTCCTCCCTAATGAGGAAATTACCTTTTTCTGTTCAGTAAGACTTCTTGTTACTTAAACAAAGCAAATAGCTTACTAAAGAATACGATAGTCCACTTTTAGGAAGACTTTGCCTTTGTGCTAAGAGAGCCCTAAAATACTTGGTATAAACAGTTCAAAGATGTTCATTTCCACATATGTATCTGTAGTGTTCAGTACTGGAGGTTAATTAGATTATAAAGCACTTATATTATAAACCACTGAAACAAACAAATTCCATAACAACTGTAGCTAGCAGAATATATATCTTTCAATGGCTCAAGAACGCTAAACGAGCTATAGGAACAAAAACAGATGCCTATAGCTTTGTCAGTACTAGGTTAATTTGTACCACATTAGGAAGTAGGAGAGGAAACAGAAATAAAAATGCAAACCAATCAATGTAATCGAAGGTTGAATCACCTCCATTTTCTTGAAAGAAAGTGTTCTAATTTCACAAGCAATTTTCTGGAAGCTATAACAAACAGATTTCTCTTTAGTTTAATCCTCACTTAACAATAAATCCTCAAACCTGAGAGATCTTTGATTATTGCAACAGCAACATTTCGCTGATTGCCTTTGGGTTAATATCTGTTTCCTTTTAGGAGAAGTAAGACCAATTTACATATTCAACCCGTGATTTAAAAGATATTTGCTTAAACGTTATTTCTCAAAATCGTGTAGTTTAATCACTTAACTACAAAACATTTAGTTGTGTTAATTACTTAAGGGAGAAAACAAATTCAGACCCTGATACTTAAATACGGTTATTTGTATTGATTCTTTTATTATTTTAAAACATAAAATCGGAGGTGATAATACAGTGTGCTAACTTCTGGTGCTGTGGGGGGAAAGGATTACAGTGAAAATTTCTATGTAGACTATGACAAGTTCGGTTTTACAGATAAATGCTAATTGCAGTTCGTTGAGATTGAAAGGAAATCTTTATCTTTACATACCCAAAGCAGAAGGTTGCAGGGTGGGTTCGAGAGTGACTGCTGCATTTTGTTTAATATTCTACATGTCCCGTAGAGAATTTTATGTTATGCATGTTGAATTATGCCTAGTGGGGAAAAAATACAAAGTACACAGACCGATTGATTTGGAATGTTTCGCTTCTCGTGCAATATGCATGAAATATCAAAATGTAAAGATCTCTAATATGCGTGTAATATCAAAATATACCATCGAGAACCGTTGGAAGCGTGTTTCAGAAGCGGATGATTTATTAGTAACTTTGAAAAAAGGAAGTAACCGAACAGGAGCCCGTAGTTCGTGTTTAAAAAACCGAACAAACGACCACCACTTTATTGGTTGACTAGGGCAGAGAGCACCAACAAGACGAACTGCTGTGAGAGCTGAAGATGGGTTTGTATCGGTCTCTTTCCCTGCAGTGTCTGTTGTCTGCAGGCAAAATCCAATCCCGTGGGAGAAAGTGTCGCTTGTGTCGGGAGCTCGATCTCTAGAGGGAGAGGGTTGGAAGGAAATTTCACACGGACCAGAGTCACTGGGTGTTTCCAGCCAAGGCTTTCTAATGACCCCCCTCCGCTGTAAGGACCTGATCCAAAGCCCCTAGAAGTCAATGGTGATGCTCCCCATTGATTGGAGTGGGCTGTGGCTCAGGCTTTAATTGCTCATCGCCCTGCAGTTTGTTTGGCTTCCATTCCGCGCGTTTCATTGCCATGATGAACATCTAACCGGGAGCTAGAGCAGGGGATAGGAGAGCAAGCGGCTGGGGACACCTGGCCAGTGCAAGTGCTAACCTCAACGCCCAGCCAGGCCCTTTGCGCTAGCCCAGGGCGTGCGCTAACGTGGCTCACCTCTCTGCCAGCCGTGGGACAATGTCAGCGGGTAACATTGCCAAAGGAAAGGGCAGGTGCGCTGAGTTTTAATGGGATCACGAATATAAGCTGTCCCCTGGCCCTGCTTTGCAGGGGATGCTGGTCTCCCGGGGAGACACGGTCCTGCCCCCTGTGCTAGCTCCGCGTGGACGAAGGGCTGTTGAGGCCGGGCTTCCCGAGGGGGGGAGTGCCAGGCGAATCCTTTGGAAGCAAAGACTCCATCAGTCCCTGTTATTGTGTACGGCTCTGCTGGGTGAGTCCTGTCAATGGGACTGTATGTTTCATTTAAATACCAGTTCGCTGAGTAGAATGGGGGACATCTTTTTAAAGAGTCTGAATCGCACATATCTCAGCACACTGAAGTATCACTGGCCAGCCAACTAAAATCCCTTCCTGTGTGACTCTGCCCTTTGCCTTCTTTCTGATTCTCTTCCATAGCCCTGGTCCTCTCCGGTTTGAGACTCTGGAGAGATTCGTACAGAGATCTCAGTACTCTGGTACCCCAGGGAGCCCTGTCACACTGGCTGTCCCAGGAGAGAAGCTCTTGATGTCTCCCCAATGTCCGGACAATTAATTCCGACCCCTGCCTCGCAAAACGGCCACAAAAGATCAGGCCAATTAGGCGTTACCCTGCCAGGTAATGAATGATCTTATTAGTCTTATTCTTCATCACACTTACTGGAGTGAATTCCTCCTGCCCGTCCTTACAGCTTCCACTTGCCCGCAGGTGCCCGCAAAAGAAGTGTTTAATTCCTCTAGGGACCTGTTGGGACCTTTAGTAACGAAAGATTTGCAATGAAAAGACACATTTTCTGCCTCTTTAAATCGGTGCCTTTCATTCGTGCTTCTGGCAAGGAAAAGCTTTTCCCCTCCCTTCCCCGGATTACCTGTAATAGATCCCCCTCCCCTATCCCAATTGTGCCCTATCCCAACTGTTCCACATGCAAGCAGCTCGTATCTGAAGTCGTTTAGCGTGTACTTACTGACCACCTGGAGCCATCTAATAACCTGCCTGCTGCGGACCCTCGCTCAAGGCAAAGGCAAATCCGAGGTCTGTTAGGGTTAGCGGCGTTTGCACCAAGAGGTGGGAGTAACGTATAGGGGGGGGAGAGAGTCTCCCAGCGCCCCGTCAGCCCCCTCCCTCCGGTGCTTTGGGTCTGGCTTGGCGCAGCAGAGCAGGCTGAGGTTGTGTGAATGGAGCATCAGAGCCCCTAACTCCTCCTCCCCTGCAAGCCCCGCTATTTGAGCTTTGGGAACTTGAGGGCGGCCAGGCAGCATTCGAGGTTGGAAGTTCGAGGCGGCTCGCTCACCCTGCTGCTCTCCCCAGCCCGCCGCGGGCCGCTCTCCCGGTGCTGTCGGAGCAAGGGGTGAACCTGGAGAACAACCTTGCCCTGGCGCTGCTGCCGGCTCCCGCAGGGCTGGACCCGGGGACTGGTGTTCCGGAGCAAGCTTCCCCCAAGGGGCTGAGCTCGGCAGCCTGGTGCCTGCAGCCGGAGCCGGGCTCTGGCTTGGCAGGCAGGGGGCAGGTCGCCTGGAATAAGTGCGGCCCGGGCGGGGACTGGCTCCCCGGCAGGAGGAAAGTTTGCGACCAGATGGGCTCCGACATGCGAGATCTCAACGCCCTGCTCCCCTCTGTGCCCTCCCTGCCGGGCAACAGCAACTGCACCATGCCGGTGAGCAGCGCCGCGCAGTGGGCGCCGGTCCTGGACTTCCCCCCGGGGGCGTCCTACGGCTCGCTGGCCCCGCACTCCTTCATCAAGCAGGAGCCCAGCTGGAACGCCTCGGACCCCCACGAGGAGCAGTGCCTGAGCGCCTTCACCGTCCACTTCTCCGGCCAGTTCACCGGCACCGCCGGCGCCTGCCGCTACGGACCCTTCGGAGCCCCCCCGCCCAGCCAGGCGCCCTCCAGCCAGGCTCGCATGTTCCCCAGCGGCCCCTATCTGCCCAACTGCTTGGAGAGCCAGCAAGCCATCCGCAACCAGGGTAAGGCCAGCTCGCGCCCAGCGCCGCCGGGCTCGGGGAATGGTTTATGGGGCTCTCCCTCTTAGTGCTACAATCCCGACAGGCTTGTAAACAGAACTGTGCCTTGGCTGTTCCCCGCCAGGCAGCAGCTGGGTAATATAATACCCGAGCCTCTTCCCCGTGCAACTCAGTAGACAACCCCCTTCTTAAACTGGGCCGACATATATAGACCCAGTTTGTGGCTCTGCAGGGAGTTCCACTGCACACTGGTGTTCAGCTGGGCTGGCCACTAACTCAGGCTTTCTTTAAAATAATATACGAATATGCATCGCTAGTCTATTCGCTCTTAAACTGAGTTCTGACTCAGCTTCTGTAGTGAAGGTGGGTGGTTCACTCTTGTTTGGCGAGACCAGGAAACTTTCTCCTTGCAGAGTTTTGTTTCAAAGTGGGACTGGCTTCAAGACAGTCAAAGATTGGTGAGGCTACTCTCAAGGTGATCTACAGAGTTAACTTCCGACATATCTGGTATAATGTGGGGAATTACTTTAAACTGTTAACGGATCATCGTAAATAAATCACTTCCGTTAGAATATATTTTAATCTGAAGCCCTCTAGTTGTTAAATTAACATTTAGAAGCTGTGAAATAACACGCCCACTTTTCCCTCTCCCCTAAACGGGTAATTGTGGCGTCTCCCGTAGGAAGATATTTAAAAAACAAAATCCGAACTAGCCAAACAATGGGATGACATTTAGATAATCTCAATGTGGTGTTAAAATGTAATCTCCTAGGAAGGGAATAACAGAGAAATTACTCTTTTCAGCAGCAGTTAAATTTACACCCATTAAATTACCGGGAAAATCATGCATCCGACGAAGTGGGTATTCACCCACGAACGCTCATGCTCCTAAACGTCTGTTAGTTTATAAGGTGCCACAAGACTCTTTGCTGCTTTTACAGATCCAAACTAACACATATACGCCTCTGATACAGGAAAATCTATTAGCACAAATCCAGCAATCCCTAAGTGTGGACGCGTAGTTATAATCTAACCATTTTCCTTCCATTTGCTGTAATTTAAACATCTGCAGATGTGACCGGGGAAGGGGAAAAATACCAAGCAACATATAATGAAGCACTGCGGTTAAGGTTCAGCTTTTACCCAGCTTGAAAGAAATAAGTGCGTCTTTTTTATTCTATGTGCAACACTTTCCTGGGGCATCTGAAAGCTTGCAATGGCTCCTTGGTTAAGGGTTTGCTGTATAGAAATACTTCATGTAATCAACTACTAATTAATTATCTTAAATGCATTAAGATATAAGGTTTAAAGATCTTAAACCTAAAACTGGAAAAATATAATTATAGATTTATTGAGAACATCCCTTGATTGAATATGACATTTTAAGATCAATTAAATGAGGCCTGATCGGGTTTTGTTTTGTTTTCAATCGGATGGGAAGAGACCTTCAGGCAGGTTGTATTATCTTTTCTCAAAGGTATGTACTATTCTTTCTAAGAGGAGGGCAACAAATCTTTTCTATACAAAGATGTTCTTACTGCCTTACACCAGATCGGTTACAATTCGGGGTGTGTATGTACACACACACGTTAACTTCAAGAGCAAGGTTTCTTCTGTGCAATATTCACATAGCTGAATTGCTTACCTTCTAAAGTGCCTCATTGTAATACATATTGATAACCCACCATCCCGATAAAGAAACTGGGCTTTTATTTATTATTATTATTTATTTGAATTGTGCCGTGGGTTGTAGAATAGGCATTGGGGAGGAAGAGCTAAGAATATATAGGACAAAGCATTTGAGCTTCATTATTTAATATTTAGTTACTGTAGCAATTACTTCAGCAATGCAGTCGCTGAAACGAAAAGGCAAAGAAAGCTCCTTTGGTTCTAGGGCCGTAGTAAATGTAAAGTATCTCTGAGCAGCGTTCAGTCACTTGGTTCCAAAAGTAGTTCAAACACCTTGTTATTGAAAAGCGATCACTATTGGAATTATGTATGGAGGGGGAGATGTTTCGGATTTATTTGACACTTGGGCGTGTGTGCGCGCGGAGGATGTCTTACTGATATTTTAAAATTTATTTTTATTATTTTACTGCACAGATTACTGGCAATGGAGTAGTTGGGGATATCAGGGTATCTTACTCTCTGACGTGTTAGGTAAAATAACGCTATAGGAAACTTACGCCTTCCATGATTGCAAATTAGAGAGCATTTGCCTTTCCAAATACCCGCTCTGAGTCTGTGTTGTGTGTTTTGTTTTGTGTTTTTGCCCCTCCAGTTTGTGCGCCTGGGCTGATGTTGGATTTCTAATGTTTAGCCTTTTTTTCTCTCGAATAACCTAATGTCTCCAAAGAAGTTCTATATTTGCTTAAACGTTTAAAATTTATATATGCAGTATTTCTGTGGTCTTCCAGAAAAAATTAAACAAAAACAGCGAAGATTAGGAGAAGCAGACCACTTCTAAGACACAGACATGGGCAGCATATATAGTAACTGTTTTAAATATCATTTTGCAGTGGCCATCAGAAATGAATTATTATTTTGAGCAAAATGTAGAATGCAGCTCAACACCAGATATGGCTACCTTTTATATTTTTCTGAGCTCTGAGACTATACATTCGGTAATTCTCGGTTAGATTTTCTATCTGTATACTAAAAAGTATGTGTAGATCATCGTGGGGAGAACAGTGTCAGATAAGAAGGAAATTTTAGTTCGAACGACATTAAGATAATTTTAAATATTAAAATAAAGGTTAGCCCATTTGTGTGGGTGGCGAAACGAATGCAATTGGTCAGATCGCTTCCCTCGAATCGATTCGTAGAGAATATTAGCCACAGTAAACTTATTTTCCTCGCCATTTGGATTAAAACTAGAGTAAAAATTCTTTGGGGGAGTTAAACCAATCTTTATCATTTAAAGAACAGTATTCACTAGTCCTTTGGCTGAACCTGGGTATTACTGCAGGCAAACCTGGTAGCTTATCTCTAGGGCGAAATATATTTCGCTCTGGGAGCAAATTGTCTATCAATAAAGAGACAGCAAAGTTGTCCAAAACTAGAAGTGACTCAGATCCTATCACACTGTAAGTGGCTCAGCTAAAACCATCACTTTATGACACACGCAGGTGTGCGATACCTCCAGCATTTCGATGGAGCTTCACACAGACGGTTGTTTGCATATGTAGATTTTTGCAACCGCATCGTATTCCCTCACTTGCTTTTGTTCTGAAGGGAGAAGGCAAGACTCGCGGACTGATCAAATACTGAAAGAGCTTCCAGAATGGCCATGTTAACCTAGGTCTTAGGGGGTGGGGGAAATGAGTGGTATCTACTAATCCTCTGAACGTCTCCTACCTGTTCTTTCTCCGGGTTTAAATGGCTCCCTGCCAGCTTTCGCTAAATTAAGGCTTTCTGAAGATCGACTCTGATCTCTAAACTGCTGGCGAGATTCCCCGGTGGGGCGCCCAGGCAGTAAATATTTGATTTCAAGACACACGTCAGTGCCATATTTTGATACACATCCCGTTATAGCGCCCAGTACAGTGACATTCCCAAAATAGTAACGGGTAAGAGCATCTTCTCCTCTAAGTAAAAATATTTTGCAGCGCACAACGCTTCCTTTGGGCCGAAAGGAATTTGGTAAGATCGCAAACAGTATTTTAGGGCTGAATAAAATGTTCTTGCTTTGAATCAGTCAAGGTTGCACTTTGCTTTTTCAGACGTTTTTCAGACCGTGGGAAAGACGCTACCTTGGCTCAGCAATCATTTTTTTGCCAAGTGTTGGGGGGAAAATAAGGCTTTGAAACCTCTGCCCATTTTCTCTTCTGGCTCCCCTGTCCTTTCATCCAGCTGGAGTCCTCCAACAATTGGATTCCTTCAGAAGATCGCATGCTCCAACAGATGCACAACTTTCAATTATTTTCAGCACATTTTAATCAGCCCTGCCTCTGATAAGGTCCTAATTAAAGAGACCTTGCTATCAGGAGGCTTGTTCAGAACTCAACTCTCTTATCACATTCCTGAAGCTTTGGGTCAGGCAACACCGGAAAATGTGGCCAAAACATCATTCTGCTCAGAGCAGAGTTTCGAAGGTCACCAAATGTCTGCATCAGGCCAAAAGTAACTAAGAAAGTGTTAGTGTTTTAGAACGCTAACAAGCAACAAGGAGGGGGAAGAAAAAAATCCTTCAGTCTATGAAGGAGATAAGAGGGCGAGAAACAGCTGTAACATGGAAGTGGATGGGGTACCCGTGCTGTCATCGCTGCCAAAGGGGCCCATCATCCTCTGGAAGAGAGAGGACCCGCAGAGCCATAGGGGTGGGATGCAAAGACTAGGTTGGTCTGGAGAAATGCGGCTCGGTGTTTAATCGAAGCCCGGGCCAAAGGACTGGTTCAGAACTACTTCGAGGCCAGAATCATCCAGATCTTTGCTATTTTGTAGCTTCCCCCTTTCGTCTCTGATGGAATTCTATAGTCCGATGATTTATTATAAAATGGAGGCATGGGACTAGTGCTACTCCAGCGCCACAGTGTTTTCTGTAATCTCCACCTTCTGCCTCCCACTGATCTGTCTTCCCGAGCCCTTTAAAATAAAGGCAATATAACCTCATTGAAAACTCTGTCATAACAAGTGACCACAGCACTGTCGGGGCAGGGATTGTTTTCTGATGTATCTGTACAGCGCCTAGCACAACGGGGTTCCAATCTGGAGTGAGGCTTTGGGGGGATGGCGGGGGCAGGAGGCTAGCGGAATATACATGTAAGAATGGGGATAAAGAGATTCGTAAACGCCAATATCCAACTGTGTGTTTGGTCAAAACGGTTCCCCAAAGGAGGCCCAAGCTAGACTAATAAGGGTTAGAAGAAAATGTGATCTTTATAAAGAAGCTGAGCTCCAGAGCCAAGGAAGATTTAAGGTTTGTGTTTGCTCTCAAAAGAGCTGCGCTGACATCTTTGGGTCTTGGGGTAAATGCTGATGAGCTGAGAAGCCTCAAAGATAATATTACTTTGTAATTACTTTTTTAGCTGAAGTTGTTTAGCTGGCTCCAAGTAATTAATGAAAGTTGGTGTCCAAACGCCTGATTTACGATTGGGTGTCGGCCGCGGGTCAGCAGAGGTGATCCCTTTCCATCTGAATTTACTCGGTGAAAAATATAAGGTGTTTATTATTTTGGCCAGCAATTTTCGCTTTAAAGTAGGAGTTTATTTTTCATTTAACATTCCACCTTTTTATTGCAGACTCTTCGGAAAGCTGTTCTTAAAAAAAGATTAAAGGGTAACTTTAAATCTGGAAATGGCAGATGAGAACACACAGCAGATGGGAATCTTCCTCTTTAATATGAGCAACAATTAATGAAAACATCCTTTTTATTACTGAAACCGATCTGTCCTCTTTAAACAGGAACGAGACTTCCGATTTTCCATTCTCCATAGCGCACTGACTGGCTTTGCTCCTGACCCGCAGCTGCACTATGCCAATGGGTATCCCTCCCACCCGGGCACAGCACCCTCTTTGGCCCGTTCCCCCCTTTTCAGTACCTCTCCAGAGCTGACCTTCTCAGCAAAGGTTTTTGATTTGTTTTGTCTCTTTTAAACTGAACTCTCCCGGTCAGATAATGTATTGTCCTGGCCTCAGTGCCTCTCTCTTCTAGGTTGCTTTGAAATGGCACTTGTATGGCTGCAATGGGGAGAGTGAGTTATGGGGCAAAAATCCACCATTTCCGATGTTAAATGCAGAGGGGTCCCTACCAGAGTAGAGCAGCAATTCGAGAAGAGACACAAACCGTACCAAGGGGGAGGCTTTAACTAGCCCCACAGCCATAAATATAGAGCGAACTATTTTGGTAACCCTTTCTTCGGGTTATCTGAGTTCACTTTGATGGCTATCTTGGCAGAAGGGAGCCATTGGGAGCTCAAGCCCTTGGAAGAGCGTAGGCTTCAGTTTTCGACGCCTGCTTGGAGACACTTCGCAGGAAGCTGCTTCATGAGAAAGTTCAAGGCTAGGCAACTAACTCCCGATTCTTCTGTTGTTCTTTTGGAAGGTTACAGCACAGTGGCGTTTGATGGGACTCCAAGTTACGGCCACACTCCCTCTCACCACGCAGCGCAGTTTACAAACCACTCCTTCAAACATGAGGACCCCATCAGTCAACAGACCTCGCTAGGTAACGTCAGAGACCTTTATGTAGCCGAAAAGGAGGGAGAAACATCCAACACCTCCCGCGCAAAAATGGCCTCGCTATGGGATGCCCAAAGCAATTACAAATGTTACCCAAGGCGCTCTGTACCCGAGGCTAGGGGTCCCATTATTAATTTACTCTTGGCTGCTGCACAGCTTATCGATTTAATTACACTGATTATCTGAGCCTGTGGCCTCCACGTCAATGGGAGATACTTGAAATGTAATGCACTCCAATGCCACTTGGTTATTGCTGCTAAAGATGTTACATGGTGGGGATCTCACTGTAAATCCAGAGTGACTCGTAGTGAAGTTACTCAGGAGTTACTCCGGATTTACACAGGTGGCAAAGGAGAGCAAAATCTGGCCGGTGAACACAAGTAAACTTGCTTTATGCAGGCCCAACACCCAACCTGACTAGAGCTGCTTAATCCTGAAGCCAACCAGCCAAGTATTTTGTATTGGAACTTTTTCTAACTTTCAAAGTAGCGCTCCCCCTTTCCCATCCAGATTTCTACTAAAAGGGCTGTGGTTAACTCTCTGTGGTTTGTCTACAGGAGATCAACAGTACTCGGTACCTCCACCCGTGTACGGCTGTCACACCCCCACCGACAGCTGCACAGGCAGCCAGGCCCTGCTCTTGAGGACCCCCTATAACAGGTACCTCCAAGCGGAAGCCTTACTGTTCGCTTCCTCTTTGATTGCATTTAACCTTGCTTGTTGCACTGACAAGTTTTTTGGCTGGTGTGTGTGGTATTTTTGCTCCTTGGCAGACAACTCTTTGTGTAGGGGAAATAGAATTCCTTTTCTTTTTTGTTTTACCTCATGCTTTTATGCATTTTTCTGTTTTTGCCCTGGTCACTAATTTTTTAACGAGGTATTTCCTGTTGTCTGGCGCACATATTTTCCTCTGTTATGAAGGTTCTATGATGTACATAACATGCCTGTCCCAGCTACCTGCTTTACTTCGATTACTTCTCACTAGAGCGGGAACAATAATGAAGTCCTCATGGTGTTTGGAGCCTGGCTCTCCTTCCTGATCTATACTACTATATTTTGTGGACTATATTGCCTTACAAAGAGACACGTTCAGAGAGCAACGGTTTAGCAATGAATTTACTAGTCCGGTGTATGTACCATAGGAGCCATGCGAAGGGCTTTCTTCTTTTAAATGAAGGGCCTGATACTCTACCCACCAGTGACTCGATGGCAGTTTTAACTGAGGGCCAGATTCTGTTCCCAGTGATATCCAACGAGATAGACTTTTGCCAATTGAATTACGTGGGAATAGAATTAGGCCCGGATAAAGGAGTGATCAGATTGACGTGATTAGGAGGGACCAGAGTGACAGGACATAATATGAATGCTTGAAAACTGGGGGGGGGGGGAGTGTGGTATATGACATGTGTCCTGGAATTTTCTGACAAACACGTTATAAGGCGGCTGCAAAAAGGATTTATATAAATGTGATTCTATGGTAGATTTTTACCAGCTGTGCGAAGCTGGTAAGAACTGAGACATGCCAAATTAATGTTAATGCTTATTTCCTAAAGCTGCGTTTCCTGGGGTTTGTTTCTTTTTAATACACCACTGTCAATTCCATTCCCTCTTTCACGTGAGTTGACCATTACAGGTCCCAGTCGCTAGTGTCTTTGACCCATGGAGTAGTCCGCCTGCCCACTATCTACTGCAGGTGGGACGCTCCAAACTAGACCCAGAGGCTTTCAACGTCTTAATTTCAGTGGGCTCTGGAGCAGTCCTTCGGTGCTGTGTGTCCGGCCTGTTCTTAAAAGGGGTATGTGTATGGGTGTGAGGGAAGACTAGCAGGTCATTTAGGAATGACAGCAGTGGACAGTGCATACGAAAATAAGTATCTAACTCAGAAACCAGTTATTTTAAAAAAATTTCCCCACGATGTGGCTTTGTATCGAAAATTAAACCGCCCTTCTTGTGACTCCCAATGTGATGCAAGAATGGGTTAAATATACATTTAAAAAGCAGAATCAGAAAATTAATACCCGCTTTGCTTGCCACCAAAATATGGATCTCGTTTTCTGTTTGTGTTCAATGGTGTACATCTATAATGGACCCTTTTCAATAGCTACAGTATTTCCCATTTTCTTCGTTTGGCATGGGGGCCAGTTGTGTCTCCTTCAATTTTACAATGTGTTTAGGAGTTAGAAAAGAAGATACCCAAAATTTATTCTTCAACTTTTTGTGAACTTGGAGCTAGTCCCATGTCTCTGAGTTGCTAAGTAACCTGAGCACACAAAACAATACGCCTTTGCAAAGGAAGTTGCAACTGACTCTTCTCGTAGGCTGGTTATATCGTCTTTGATTAATCAACACTGGACATGGGACAACAAAATTCTGTCACTTCCAGAAGCCACTTCTCCAGTTAGCTTGAGTTGACGTCAAGGGAAGGAGGGAATGAGGTAATGAAGGAAGGAAAGAAGCCTATCCATATAGATTAGTTGTAGAATAATTGGCGGGCAGAATGCCTTCTCTGAAACCGACAAAGATTGTTAATCTCTCAGGAAAATCTATAAATATGATTTGTGGAGAGGCCTCAAAAGGAAAAAAATGTGTGGCTCTGCATGATTCGCGTGCAGCTCAAGACACAGTGTTTTCTTTCTTAGCAGTTTATTCATATTTCAGTGCCTTATAAGATCCCCTTGCATTTTGCACTTGGATTTCAGACAGCTCAGTGAAATCATCTCGCTCTCGGTTCCATTTTGAACTAATATCTATAACGTTAAATGCACAAATGGCCAGACTTTAACGGAAACTTAATTTTGTTGATGGACCACAGGGCAAGACCCTGGTCGCTGAATCCGGAGAACCCCGTAAAACTTTATCTCGCCAGAACCCCAATAGCTAGACCAGTTCTTTAGAAACGATCGGTACCTTTGGTGTTTCTGTCTCCCCAGTCATTGTAACCCTGGCAGGTCTGTTCTTTGGAGACTCACTCTAAATTATTCTAGATTTTAATACACACACTAACTCCTAGAGCTACTTCATTGAGTAAGAAATCTTCACTCTGGGAACAGCAGATACAATGCTTCTGTTTAAGCCCCGCGATGGGATGTGAGCAAGCACAATCTGAATGGTACTACCGATTCCACGGCAGATGCACTTAATTATGCTTAATGAAGCAAGTCCAGCACTTTGATATACGCATTCCAGCAGGAAAGTAAAGAACTGTTGCTTGTTCTAAAACTCCAACCGAAGGTCTCTACCTTCCATCTTCCCAACGATGTCTGTATGATCACTTTCCATGAGCTTCGGTGACGTTTTCCTTAATGAACAGAATAGGGCACAAACACCACATCGCCAGTAACTTAAAATCTCTTGCTGTGAATTTGGAATTAGACCCTTTCATTCCTGGGTAGCTGAAACTCAGTCCTTAATTCATCCTATTACCGCTCGGCATTGTAGCATGCGTCAATTTCTCCCTGACTTGCGGCTTGATCTGTCTTCCATTGAAGCCAATGAAAGTTGTAACACTGACTGCAGTGGGATAAAGATTAATCCCTTAAACCCTTTTGGAGCTAGCAGCATAGGTATGTATAGCTCTACCAGAACGTTTACACACGTCAGAACAAAAACGTTAGTACTCCAGTTTCTCAACACTTTGTAGGGGCATACTGACAGATCTATAAAGTGTCGGCTCTCCAGCATTTCATTATAATAAGGAGCCTCTCCTAAAACAGAGGTTGAGATGCTATGCTAGTCTTCTTTCGGTACCTTTAGCCCTTGGAATCACTGATAAAACCTCCTAATGAAACCACAGTTTGACTTAATCCATCTGGATATAGTTCTTGTCCTTAGCAGCTATCTGCTGTAAATAGGCATATATAGAGACTATTCTCTCACCACTTAGGCACCAATTGTACAACGACACTCGGAACCGAGTTGTATGTTTGAAGCCTAGATAGAAAGTTGAGCTACAATTTTGGCTGTAATACGCGTTCCAGACCCCTTGTCTGAAAAATTACAATACAGCGGTGATCAGAATAAACTCAAAAATTCACTTGCTGATGTGGTTGTAAGTATCCTTCGGATCACCAGGTTCATCCCAGCGAGTATGTCAGATCCATATAATCTCTTTTTCTCTGAGCGCTAGAAGCAGGAATACCTTGTTTGGAGGCAGAGCCAGTTGGCCCGATAGGCAGTACGGAGGGTAGGAAACATGGAGTGGAACTGATGAAGAACATACCTCAGGAAACAAGAGTATTTTTCATGTTAGTTTCTTAGTTCCTCCAGGGAAGATGGTAGAGGAGTGGCTAGGGAGAACAGGGATGGTTGGGATTAGTACAGATGCAAGGAAGATATTAAACTAACTCTTGGCCCAGGGGTTCTCTAACTTGGCATTCTGTGGATCGCTCTTTGAGAGATCCTCTCATGGGCCATCAGGACCTACTCTGCAAAATATTCAGTTCTTCACATCTCCACATCACAGACTTTTGGTGGCCCACAGACCACAGTTTGATAGCCATTGTCTTCATCCCCGTTTGGATAGCCTATTCTTTTTCTTCTTTCTTCTCACTTTCCCCCCCCCCATGCATAATTAAAACAAGACTGACAAAATCTAAGGGCATCCACATTGGTGTAATTTACGCCTTCTTCTGGTCTTCTCCCTTTGTATGTTACACCAACTTGGACTGCTTAGACTGACTTAGCCTGCTGTCAGTAATATGGTCCCTTCCTTGCACACATCACCTCTGAATTTGACCACTCAGTCCCATTGGAGGGACTAAAGCTACACCAGCTTCCATAGACTTCAACTTCTTCCCCTCAGAAAATCAGGCTAGGAATTTAGGTTTGATAATTTAGGTGCCTAAATTTAGGTACACTCTTTTTGGGAGATCAATTTAGGCATTTCTATCTCTGGATGTTTTCAGATGTTCATGTGCACCTTCCTAGGCAGCTGTAGTTCGTGGAGGAAAAGCTTTGTAAAGATACAAGGGGCGAGCTAGAATGGCAAAAAGGTACCAAAATCCTGAGATAAAGAAGAGAATTTCCTACAAAGTCAGTCTCTCTCTCTCTCTCTCTCTCAGTGTTTATGAAATCTCCATAAAGGCTATCTAAAATCACATTGTGTTAAAACAAGTATTAACACAGTGTTAAGCACCACGTAGTACTTAATTTAGACCAGGACTGCTGGGTTTAACATCTGGTCTTGGGTAGCCCTACATTGGACTAGGGCTAATCCCAGCCAATTGATGCCAGGCAAAATTTGTGTAGCTGTTTCATAGAGGTGTTGACATTCGTTAACACACATGTAATTTTGCAGTGTATACAAGGCATTGGTTTGCCTTAGGAGATGGCCCACAGAGTATTCCCAAAGGTGAGCAGTACAGTAATACTCCACCTTTGTTAGCAGGCCAGCCCTATTAATCCTCTTCTTTTCCTCAGTCCGTTTAGAGGTTGCTTAACACAGGTTTCATTGTGTGCATATACATATTCGTATTTTGTTGTGTTTGTTTAAAAGTGGAGGAAGGAGGGGGAATCGAGCACAACAGCCAATTGGTGGCACTAGAGACATAGGAGTTGTCTGCTATACTGGGTGCATCTAGTTCAGAATCCTGTCTCAGACAGTAGCCAGTCCTAAATGCTTCCTAGGAATGTGTAAGAAACCTTGTAGAGGACGTTTATGCAATAAATTGCCCATAAGGAAAGGCTTCCTCCTGGTCTCCATCAGTTTAGAGATGGCTTTATGCTTTCAGAAAAGGGGTTTTTATATTCCTTCTAGCTATTATTGTATCTTGTCTAATGTAACTCTTTACTGTTCTCACTATTGTACAAATGTCAAATCCTTTCAGAACCATACAAAGGTATCCTTGTGGCAATGAGTTCCCCAGGACAGTTGTAAATGTTGTGTTTGTAAAAAAGAAAGCAGGGCTTTTAAACTGTTTTTGACCTCTGAAAGCAGAGAGGCATCAACCATCATTTCACAGCCACCAGCAATCACTCAAGCTTCTTATTGCTCTGATCAGGGTCTGAATCCTATAACAAATTTTGATGTAAAATTCATAACTATTCCTTTAACAGGTTAACAATACATTTACAAAACTCCAGAGTTCTACAGACACTGCAGTAATTCACCAAATACTGCTCTTAAGGAGATTTCCAAGTCTAGCTAGCTAGTAGCAACCAATTTGTCCCTAATAAAGAAAGGAAGTAAGGAAAAAATATGCAAGCAAGTCTAAGACTGAAGACCTTTCCATTGTTTTGCCCTGGTAAAAGAGACAGTAAGAAAGGCGATGACTTGAAATAAATATTCAAGAGCCCATAATTCTTATAATGGAAGCAACAGTATCTCTGAAATCTCCAGTTTTGGCAACTACTTGTTCTCTCTTATAACACAAGCACCGCATCTGCCAAAAGATACTGTGTCTGTTGTTGATGGCTCGTTATTGATGGCACAGCTATGCAGATTGCAAGCGTGTATTGAAAGGCCAGCATTTGTGATTCCATTAAAATGGTGATGTGAACTTTTCTACCTCATGCTGTTTAATATAGTAAACATGTTTAATGTTGAAAATTTACTGTGAGTCACACTTGCAAAGACTTTAAGAGTGGAGGAGTTTCAGTTCAGATTATAGCTCTTTCTGTGCAGAGGTCAAGAACTCAGTAATACTGCCGTGCAGGCCAAAACAAACTCTATATGATCTACTACTGGTTTCCTTTAAAGTTCCTCTTTTGCTCAGGGTTGACTTCCTTTTATTTCACTCCAACTTACATTAATCCTCGTTGTAGAAAAGCCCCCCCCGTTTCATTTAAAAAAACATCTCTGTAATGAAAATTAAGTTATTTTTAGTGTTTTCTGTGTTCATTTGGGGGGAACTAGTGCTTCAAATGGGAATTAGTGCAAGCAAATCCCCAGAGACTCCAGTTTTCCTTCTCACCATTCAAATCGTATTTAAAGCTAAGACTTGAACATAACTATTGACTCTGAGACTATCTTGTAGCACTAGCAGTAATAACCCATTTTAGATTTAAATGGATGTATGGATACCTTGTTATACTTCCTCTATTGGCTACACCATACTTAACTCTTTTTGTAGAAGACCGAGCGTGCACTTGGCAAACTTGGTCAAGCATGCCATTGTCTGCCTCCCGCTTGCTTCCAGCCTGGGGTGGGTGATCAGCCGTGGAGCCCGGAGCTCCCAGTACATTCCAGCTCGCTGTGTTTTGGCATTTGGAGTCTCTCCCCAGCAGCAGCAACTTTCACCTCTGTGTTCTATTTGCAGCACGGAAGGGGAGAGTGTTTCCACTGGAGCTGAGACTCTCAAACTCTTCCAGGCAGGATGTGATGTGATCGGTAGCTCTAGCCAGGGGCGGCTGCATCTTTATTATCCCACTGAAGTCACGGAGAGAACTCTGCTGACTGCAGTGGGAGCAGGACTGGGCTCTTGATGTCCACTACCTATGAATCATTCGCTGGGTCTACAGTCCTGTCTGATCTTAGATGGGGACGATGAACACTCCCCCTCACACCCACCTGAAGCAAAATTGTGTTTGCTTGTCAAAGCAATTGCTCTCAAGTAAACGTGGCTCAATCGAGGGTGCTCGGAATAATACAAGGAGAAAATTCAATACAATCCGCCACACACACAGCCCTAGATACCTAGTCACTCTTTAAAATCTTCCAGCCAAATATGTGTGTTCAAGCACAATATTGCCTCATGCACAGACAGGAGTTTTATGTTTAGCAGCGTATTTAACAGGAGCTGTTTCACGAGTGCAGTATGTATCTGGTAAGGCCCGTGGGGGATTTCCCCAGCCAGAACGCGTACGAGCCTGAATTTAAACCGATAAACAAACCCGACTCTTAGGACTCTCTGCGGACTGTCGTTATGAATGGCTGAGGTCAGTAAGCAACCCTGAGTGGCAATGGTGGTCTCCAAAGCTTTTAGGAGCCGATGAGGCTAAACACTTATTTTTCCGGTGTGATTAAATACTGGCGACTTAAACGCAGAGCTGTGTTTAGATCGGGAGCCATCTGTATAAATGGCTTCTCCTTTGCATGCGTATTAACCCCCCATTACAAGGCTAGACTCTGGGAACGGGCTTTCAGCCGAGTTAACATGGACGTTGGTCGTTCTTGGGGGTGGGCAGGGGCCTCTCCGCGGAGCTGGGCAGTCGGGAGACCCGGGCGACCAGAAGTCCCTGCTGCGGCAGAAATGGAAACGCAGTTCTAGCTATGGAGGCATTCGCAGTAAGGCTCCGAAATAACTGTTGAGGCGCCTTCAGCCGGAGCGCAGAGAGGGCCACTCACCCAGCTGGGCTCTGCAGGGGAAGCCGGCGAAATGCCGAGGCCTTTTCCCCTTCCAGTGGGTTCGTAGCTCAAATCACCCCACCCGCAGCCCTCATGTTCTCGTGAGAAGGACGCAGGTATCATCACCTAGAGAAGGCCCGGCCGGGACCGTGATACCCCGGGCTCCAGCCAAAGGCAGAGAGCGGGGTCCGGAGTGGAGGTCCCAGTGCCGGGGGGCCTTTGAAGGGCTATGCTCTCAGACTGCTCGGTTAGTCACTCTTGGGTTTCCTGGGTGGGTGGGATGCTCCTGCCTGTCCCTATGTTCTCCGCAGACCAGGTGAGCGCTTCCACCGGGCCCCCTTGGAAGTAACCAGCAGTTACTTTGCTGCCCGTTCCAGCGGGAGCAGGGTCGGGCTGCAACTTCTGCTTGGAGCTTAATACTTTAACTTTCACAAATCGCTCCCCTCCAGTGCCCGCAGCTCCAGCCACTGTCCCCCGTGGTACCTTGATTGTTAGTAGGTGGCCTCTGGGATGGCCCCGTGTTACTATTGTGTCCTTTTTTCTCGGCAAATACATAAGTGACTAGTGGGTCTGTCTTCGCTCAAGCCACTTCTCTGGGCCAAATTCTGCTCTATTACACCGGCGTAAATGGGGGTCCGGGCTAACGTCATTGGAATGACCAGTTTGAGGGGCTTGATACAGTCCTGTGGGAGTTTCCATGACAGCAGAATTTGCCTCTGTACTTGTTGCAAAGGACAGACCATCTTTGAGTTTATCTGATGACAAGTGTAAACACAGGATCCCTTAAGCGGAGAATTCCCCTGATTGCACTGGCGAGGCTGTCTTTTGTAGCCGGGCCACATAGTTGTAAACATCCTATTGAATGGAGTGCATGAGCAGCCAGCCAAGCTTCCAACTGTACTGAAATGGAGCCCGAGACTACCTTTAACGTGTCTCTGAACATTGTCCTGGTTCCTAAGCGATTTGTTTTGTGCACTGTCACCAAACCCAGTACGGAATACAGTGGCTGCTGCTTAGTGACAAGATGAATGTGTACTGCTTGATGAAAAAGCAAAGGAGGGAGGGGGAAAATATTGTGGAGGAGGCTCTTATAAATGAACTGTCAAGGGAAAGAAAGTTAAAGGGAAATCTCCTGCTGTAAATGCATCGTGCGGGCACTTCTAATAAAAATCAGGGCCCTGGAGGAATTAATTACAGCAGCATTACAGGAAGAATTCGTGGAATTGCAAAACGTAGTGGCACAGACCAGCACGAACTGCTGTTGCAAATGGGGAAACTGCAGGAGAGTCTAACAATTTCTGAGCTGATATGCAGGACATTGTAGTAGCATAATAGCAGTTCAGACATTCTAATGAATGATAGTGTCCCGCGATACTGACAAATGATATTACACATACTTTAAGATTGAAGTAATTTAACTTGTTTTTATATGCAAAAGCTTCCCACTGGAATCTGACTTTTCTAGCTCACTTTTACCTGCCATGAAAAAAACTCTCTCAACAAAATTATATACAATCACTACATTGGTCTAGTGAGTTTAACTATTATTAATCATCCAGGGGTCTTATGTTGATTGTGACTTGCTATTTCAATCAGAATTGCTCCATCAATCAGAAAATCGTTTCGAAAAGACTAGAGACTCAAAACGTTGTTTCACTAAGTGTCTCTGCAGGTGATCAGAGAAATGTTGGGTAGCAGTGGGAACCTGGATTTCCAGGAGAACCAAGATTCAGAAAGATCACAGGGTGGTTTTCCATGGAGAAGTGTTGAGCGAACATGCTGTGTAGATGGAAACCAGCTTGTTCAGCCCCATCTGTATAGTGAGAACCTCCTCTTACGGCTAATTTACTGAGAGAACCCTAGGGAAACGGACTGCTTTTGGTGTTGCAAGTCCGCAGCAGTTTTTCCTCTCCTCGAAGCACATACCTGTTCACTTTTTTATGGTTAAATTATCTGTGATAAGTGTTAAGCATTATTATATCAGTAGATCTGTAATCTCAATTTCTTTTGGTTACAGTTGATCTCAAATAAAAAAAAACATTTGTGTTTTCTTTAAAAATAGAAAGTAAGCAACTGACAACCAGTTTCTGAGAATATTGCTGTCTGCTGAGTTCATTGTTCTAAGATAACATTTTACAAAAAAAAATAAAACCAAAAAAGACTAGTATTCCAGTTGTGAGTTTAATTTATGGTTCACTCACTCCATTTTTCTTGTCAAGTCACTATATGTAGTAACATTGGTCACCAGTCCTGATAGCTTTCAGTCCATTAACCATGTGATCTGCTACATGCTTTATTAAAATTTAATTCACTTGCTTTCTTTTTTATAAAAATAAGAAATCTTCTTTATTGCTAACTCAAACATCTGTGTATACTGGTTCCATTAATCTAATTGCAGTATTTTTTTCTTTAAGAGCCTTATTGTGTATAATTTTCAGCCATTTAAAATTTACAAGTTCGATCATAATGAACACCTTGTCTTTTACCACATAATCATTCTTTCTTTTTCTTTTAAAATTAATGTCACAGATAAAAGAGTTGAAATAATATAAATTCATTTGGTACTGCTATGTGTATTTTGAAAACACTTTTTTAAAAAAGAAAAATGAAAATTATTGCTTCCTTTTTTTAAGTATTACTTGAATTTTGGTCAAGTAATTTAGTTCTAATTCTAGATATTTTCATAACAGTGACAATTTATACCAAATGACCTCACAGCTTGAATGCATGACATGGAATCAAATGAACTTGGGATCTACATTAAAGGGGTAAGGTGTTTTATTATTTTGTAATCTTCTTCCGCATTAGCGTAGTTAACGTCATTTTATTTTTTATTTTATGAATGTAATAAGGTTACTGGCATGAAAAATGCTAACCTGTCCAAAAATAGGTCTTTATTTGTCTGTAATTTAATATGAGTTTTAAAAAATAGCCCTATTGAACTATTAAAAGTTTTATTCTACTAGTCAGTTCACAGTTAATAAGAATTTTATGGTCAAGTTTTCTCTTAGACTTTTTAGTCTAAGGTTAGTCAATGGGAAAAGAACTAGCAATATTTTCTTAAGTTGTTGGTGGGATTTTTTTTTGTTTGTTTGTTTGTGTTTTGTCTTTTGACTTAAACCAATATGCCTTGGAGAACAGTATGTTGGTTGTAGATTTTTAATCATTTTACTGTCTAAACAAACTGTCTTCATTGTAGGTTACACAATTCAGGTGCCAAGTAAATGCAATAGCTTTCAATTTGTGTGAGCAAGGTGTTTTCCAGTAATAGATTAGTAATATTTGAATGTAAGTTGGGATAACATGAATGTGAAAACCTGTATAATTATATTATAGATAGTTCTAAGCAGCCATATTATTCCATATATACAGCACCAGTATGTGATAGGAGGGACTGTGTGAATGAGTGTGAAGACAAGGTAGATCTCTACTCCAAAGCACTAACAAAATAAGCCTGTGAATGAAGGATGGGAAACAGTGGAAAAACCTCTGCAATTGAATGGTGAAGTTAAGTGTGAAGCTTGTACATTCTGTTAACTTCCATTAATATAATTAAAAAAAAATTTTTTTTTGAAGATTCTTTCCTCTGATTAGTTCAGACTTCCTTGCAGTGAGATGTTGTCTTCTTGACCCCATCATAACTACTGTTGGGTCAGAGGTCAATTCAGAAATGTGCTTTCTGTAACTTGTAAACCAGGGTAGGCAACCTATGGCACGGGTGCCGAAGGCGGCACGCAAGCTGATTTTCAGTGGCGCTCACACTGCCCGGGTCCTGGCCACCAGTCTGGGGAGGCTCTGCATTTTAATTTAATTTTAAATGAAGCTTCTTAAACATTTTAAAAACCTTGTTTACTTTACATACAACGATAGTTTAGTTATATATTATAGACTTATAGAAAGAGACCTTCTAAAAACGTTAAAATGTATTACTGGCATGTGAAACCTTAAATGAGAGTGAATAAATGAAAACTCGGCACACCACTTCTGAAAGGTTGCCGACCCTTGTTGTAAACAGTGGCTGCCCAATAGATCTTGTGCTGGATTCAGCCCTGGACTTGTGCGTGCTCGGAATCTGGAACGCCTGCCAGTGGGCTGCTGGGCCTAGCTTATAGCCAAAGGCAGTGCGTGACCTGTGTTGTGTGTGTGAAATAACAATGGTAGCTGTTAGAGAGGGCCTGGGGAATGAGACACAATGCAGGGGTGGCCTGAGCGAAAAAGCAGAAGGGGAAAGAGCCATGAAAAGCTGGGAGAACACCATTTTGGGTGTGGAAAGTGTGCGGGGGCTGATCATCTGCCTGGGTATCAATGCTGGGATGATCAGGCCCTGGCTGCTCTCACCACCCCTGCCATAATCAGCCTCAAACTGTCCTGCCCAGGATTGCAGGGTGTAAAGTGATCTCCACTCTCCTACAACACAGTGAGAGCCAGAACAAATGAAAGAGTTCCAGTCTTAGACTACTGCTGCTACCTCCTGTGTCTCCTTCCCGCCATTCCTTTCCTTTCTCCTTTTTCTCTAGTTCTAACCTCACTCTGCTCTCATGCCAGCTCTTCTCTCCCTCCTTTTTATTATCTTTCCCTTCTACAGGCCCCATATCCTCTGTCCCTGCCTTTCCTGGCCCTTTCCATCTTCTCTGGCTTCCTTCCTCTATACCATTGTCACCCTCCCACCTTGCAGGGAATGGACTCTAGCCTGTTTGCTGCTTGTCCAATATGGGTTTCCTGTTACTCTGCAAGCAGGAAGCCCGCCTCAGAGGTGCTGTAGATCAGAGATGTTGGTAGCATAGCAAAGACACAGGGTGTAGTGCCTACAGGGCCAGGGCTTCTGTCCCTCCCTTCCTGTAGGCAGGACAGTAACTGTATTGAGAGATTCCAAAGATGTTTTCCAAATCCCCTTGTGGGGTTGTCAGTAAAATTTAACCACTCCTGCCCTTCCAAAATGGGACAGCACTTTGGGATCGTGGAAGAGGATATGCTAGGAGGAAATGAATAGAGCACATCAGAAGGTTGTCTGGACTAGGATACGAACATGGTTTATTTTTAAAAATATGTTTTGGTAGCACAGTGTAACTAACCCATTCTAAAACTCTAGTGTGGACAAGGCAAGTTGTACTTTAGTAAGTGCTACCTGGTCCAGTTTAAGGCTTGTGGGGAGCCTAGACTTCAACTCAAGTAGCTAGCTTCTGCTAACCTATAACTTGCCTGGTCCAGAGTAGAGTTTAATAACATGCTAGTTAACATGTTCTCAAGCACCTCCTTTTGATCCTTGCCTGGACAAAGCCAATGTTTGCCTGACTTTGTAAGATAAACTACAGATGTTCTTTATCCTTTTTTGAGTAAATATATATGAATATATTTTTTAAAAAGGAGATTCCCAAAGTAATATGTAGGAAACTGACTTGATCCAGATCTATCTGGTATGGTGTTTGTGCAGGCTGGCTTCAGTGTAGCACAATAGTATGAAATACTGCTGATCTGCTTCTAACCCTCATTTGTGAATGGTACTTGAAGTCCAGAGGCACTAGATAATAGTGTAGTAAACCACGTGTGTCAGAGCAAACTAGTCAAAGCAGCATGAGTCTGAAGTGGTCGTCTTCTGTGATACACCTGGAATACCTTACTGGAGAGAAAGGGTAGTCCCTTCTCTTCAAACCCAACTATTGTATACAAATCAAGCCGACCACCTCTGCTGCTGAGGCTATTTCCTACTTTGTTCATAATTGTTTGTAATTTCCTCTTTAAGCTGCACCTCTTTAAAAAAAAAACACAAAACCCTTCATTGCAATATTAGACACTGTTTTGTCTCTTCTGAAGAAAATATCCTGCAAAAAGGAGAAACACATCAACCTTGACCGAGGTCCAAGTTACTAAAACAAGGAAGAGGTTATTCTTTGGGGAACTGAATGGAAAAAAAAGGGACACAATAGAAATATTAAAGGAGTACTGAACAAAATAAATGGTTTTACTTGTCCAAAAGTGCAGACTGTTTGCAGTATAAAGTTTGTGACCTAGAATTCTTGAAAGGAAAAAAGAAGAAATCAAGATGAATGATCTATGGTAAAACAAAGCTGAAATTTTTGGTGTAGGCCAAGATTGTAGAATCTGTGGAAAATCAGTGCTAGACATGGCCTCATCACTGGTAATATGAGCCAAAATAGTTATCTGTCTTTTCTGGCTGAGAGTTACAAAACACAGTACCTCCAAACTCAGTTGCCGTGAACATAAGGTACTCTTCCTAAGATTTACATCTTTAAAATATATGAACTGTTCATAAGTGATTCCCAGGCGTTTACTGTTTCAGATACTTTTCTCAATCTTGAAGTTGTATTTTATGAATATTGGCATCTTTATGTTGAAATGGAGAGCTTAATTTCTCTCCAAAGATGACAATCCTTATATAGATATTCCCCTCTTCCCCCCACCACTTCCTTATGACTCAGCTGAACTTTCTTTTATGTATTGTATTATAAAGAAATATTACTGCAAGTTTGCAAGAAATTGGGAAATCTAAAATTATATGTTAGTGATATAACATCACTCTCTAAACCCTATCATTTTATATGAACTTAATTCAGTAGCCTTTTTTCCTGTGTTTATATTCAATTTAAGTTTAATGTACTAAAATGAAACTACTACCATATAGTCTAGGCAGGGTTGGCAGTGACACCTATAGTTAAGGTTGCCTGGCACTTTCCATTTAGTAAACTTACTCAGCCCCCTTGGCATAGGCATTATGATATAGTCTTTGATTATGTGATACATGCTATTTTATCCCCAGGACCCCTGTCTTGCTTAGTGCACAGGATAGACAGGAATCAGGAAATGGATCTGGTTTGCATAGTGAATGAGACTGTTGTTGGTAGAACTGTTTTGCCCACCCCTCCCTCCCCGATTTGTTGCAAACAGTGGAAGATGTGGAGTGAATGAAGCACAGGATAGCAGGAGGAGAAAGGATGGTCTCATGGCTAAGGCAGTCAAATGTCACTCAGAAGAACAGGATTCTGTCTGTTCGAATTTTTCACAAGTGTTCGCTAACTGTGTTCCTCATTTTCTGGTGTGCAAGGAGACAACTGGCGCCTGATTTGTATTAGTGCTGAGAGCTCACAGCTGCAACTGAAGTCAATGGACACAGTGCTTTGAAAATATAAAGTGCTATAAAGATGCTAATTACTCTGAAAAAATCAGGCCTTTTATACATCTGAAGATGGACACTCAAAATTAGTGGACACTTGGTAAATTTGGCCTTAATTTCCGAGCCTTTGTTTCACAGCTGTAAAATAGGGAAAATAATATGGCCTCATAGGGGGTAATGTGAAAATACTTTCATTAGGGAATGTTAAATCCTCCATACTATGGTGATGAGAACCTTGGAAGGCCCAGGAGGAAATAAATATTTCTTTATTCAGTACAGGTTTTGGATAGCGTCTGATAAGTAATATGGCCACACACTGAATAATGAGAATAAAGAGAAATATTGACTAGCTACCTATTCAACTGTCTGATCTAGTTCCTGGCAGTCTCAAGTGGGCCCAAGAACTGGGGCCATGATCTGAAAAAAGACTATAGTGCAGCATCCCACTGGTATTGCATAAACCTGTCAATATTGGATAGAAGCCTAAAACCTGCTTTGGGACCTGAACCTGTGACTAGCTAAATAAGCTACCAAACAAGGAGCTCTGTCACAGAGCAGACAGCATTGCTCTTATTTCTTCAGTTCTCTATCTGGAAATTGAAGTTAACGTGTACAGTCCCACATATGTAAACTGGCAGAGTTTGACTCAGTGCCTTTTTTTTCTTTATTCTTGAGCTATGTAATCAGTGGGCTGGGCTCCTACGCACACTAGCACGTATTGCCATTTGCTTGGTCTCACTGGAAAGAACAATGGAGAGGTCTTTTGCAAAGCACTATTACAATTGCATTCTAATGCAAGGCCCTTAAGGTTTAGGCTTTCTGTAATAGATTTATAAGGCTATGATGAAGGTTCTCTTGTTAAACACCATTAGTAAGTTCTGGGAGTCTATATCATCCCTCACTGAGCTCAAATCTGCAGCCAGTGTGAATGGGAGCATGCAATTATATGTTTTTCATGGTGTTAAATATTTTCTCCTTTTCTCTCACATCAGAATTCCTAATCATGAATTTATCCTCTCCACTGTGAGGAAGGGAAGTACAGATGGGGAATTGAGGCATGGAAGGTGATATCTTAGTTCCACTGAAGTCAATGGCAAAATTCCCATTAACTTCAGTGGGACAAGGATTTCACTGAGAGAGATTGTGAGCTGCCCAAAGAAGTACACAAGCAGAGCTGTGAATTGAGCCCAGGTCTCTGAATACTAGTCCAGTGCCTTAATCTCAACAGCCAACTTTTCTTTCTCCATAATGATTGCACACTGGGCCCTAATCAGTGAAATCATTTCTCTGATGGTCAGTTGCCTTGGAGAATGCAGATAAAGCAGCAACTTTATGCTTCCCTCCTGCCTAATAGCATTACCACGTATAACAGGAGGAAACATCACCTATATCATTAATCAGGCTTCTCTTTATTGCCTCAGTGGTGGCATATATTTCCCATAATATTGTGTGGTAAATATTTTATTAAAGGAAATTAGCTTTATTTCTCTTCTGTGCTATCACACAAACTGCCTGTACCCTTGTTCTGCCTTATTTTTGGCTCTGTTTCTACACCCAAATATTCCAGTTCCTGCCTTGAAACACTAGTCAATTGCATCTTAATGTGGTGCCTTTGTAATCTTTTCTTCTGAATTTTTTAATTCTTCCATTTTATGAGTCAATGTGCATTCATCTTTCAAGCTGATATTTGCTCACTCTTCTCAATATGCCCTATAGCATTCCTTTTTTGTCTTACGAAATAATAATAATAAAAAATCAAGCTTGACTCTACAGATTTAAGTTGAGGCTAGTTGTAAACTAATGAGACAGTTCTAGTGTAACAGAGTAAACTTGGTGTGAGAGAGAAATTGCAGGTTGTAGGGCTTTTTTTATATATTCAGATTAGAAAGTAATCTTTTATGAGATTTTTTTATAACGTCTTAGATTGGTACAACTCTCTAAAGCTGCTCTGTTTTTCATCACACATTCTCATCTGTAAAACCTTCATTTTTATTAATCTCTGTACAATCTGTACAGCGTTGAGATTAATCATTTTAAAAGAGCTACTCTCAAAGTGTTAAGGATTTTCTGGCCTAATGCTAAAGACAAATGTTTCTAAATGCTCTACAGTATATAGCACTTGCTTAGCATTTTATGTTGCTTAAGTATCAATCTTTGTTTTGCAGAAATGTGGAGCTACATTTTTTCCAGGTCTGCAGCTGGCTGCCTAGAACCAAATGACAATATATATATGGGGTCATCTCAGCAACCAACTTGATGAACTGTAAATATTTACAGTCCAGTTCTGCCTTTGGATAGATCTGTGCAACTTCCATTGAAATCCAAGGGAATTCTGTATTTACCAATGAAGGCAGAATCGGGACCCTTAAGGGCCAAGTCTTGCAGTTTTTACTCAATCAAGAACTTCTGTAGAGTTTTGCCTGCATCAGTAAAATAGTACTGTCCTGACAACAGGTTTAATTGCATCTGGCTTTGCTTAGCCTTGACTCTTTTCAGCATTTTTTCCCCCTATCAGTCATAAATATGACTTTAAACATTAAACAGAGGAAACAGTTATTTCTCCCATTTTTTTCTGCTTGGACTTCTTGATGATTCCAAATTTCCGCTATACAATTAACACGTTGGCTTCAGTTGCAACTTTTTTATTTTCAACCATAAGTTTTGTTCATTCTTATTTAGCTCAGATGCAAAGGTTCAAAATTATATAGATTACAATGTATTTGTAGAGATGTAGGACAATTGATCCCTTGGTAAACAAGCAGGACACATTTATTTTATTTTATATATGTATTAATATTTTTACTTGCCATTAGTGGTCACAATGTACTAGGCACTGCCTGCTCACCTCGGTAAATATAGTCCCTACTCCAAAGAGCTTAAAGTCAAAGAATTTCCCACTTTCTTTTTTTTTTTTTTTTAAAGATCTCCAGCTGAAAGATGTGTATTTGTAATTATTTTAGTGTACTACATGCATGAACTCACTGATAACTTGTATTGCTCATAGAGGTTGGACTTTCCTCTGGTTGCTATCTCCTGTGTAAAATAAAACCAGTGGTTGTGATTCTGTCATTTTTGGAAAGTCTGAAGCTGTAGAGGAGCTGCCAGACTTACCCTAGTTCTTCCGTTGAGTCTTCCACATTCTAGTGTGTATGCTAAATAAACTACAGGTGTATCACAAAATTCACATAGCTTGTCATGCATCATGTTTGCTCTTAACAAAAAGGAGATAGCGAGAGGGAGAGATGAAAAATCCAGTCTATTTCACAAACTGTGTGACAGTGTCTATCAATGCAGAGTGAGATTTCAATTCAAAGCAGCAGCCACAGGCCCAATTTGTGAAATTCTTACATTGCTGTACCAACAGTCCCATTGACTTCCAGTAAGTGCCCCCAATGTGAGAATATTACGATTGTTTAGGGTCAGATTACTCTACCCTTACTCATTATTGAGTTGTACCTTCCTACTCAGCATGAAAAAAGTTAGTATAACAGGGCCATATATGATAAGTCCCTGACAATGATGGTGGGTTTTAAGGAACTGGAACTATGGTTGTTTCTTACTAAGATGCCTTTTCGGGGGAACTGTTAAATGGGTAGTTTGCTAACTAGTTAATATGTGAGTGGTCAGGTGGCTTTGAAAACAATTTCTAATGTGATCAAGCCTTTCACTACAGTTCTGCTCACCAAAGCAAAGAGGGCATATGACCAGGAGTAATGGGATGAAATAAAAAAATGTGAGGAATGTTAGAGAAAACTTCCTGTCAGTGAAATTTAAGCTTGGGGCATACAGAGCGATTTGGTAGAAGCCCCATCCATGAAGATATTTTAAAAGTAGACTGGAGAAAATACCATGAAGAGCATTCCAGGGGATCTCATATATCTTCCTTCCATTTCTAATTCCTAGGATAAGTGGGTTCTGCTGACTACTTTCCATTACAGAACTGAATAGTCCTTCAGAAAATCCTTGGCACCTACAAATGAAAACCTTGCAAGTTTCTTGTATTTCAGACAGGGTAGAGTGCAAGTTAGTCTGTGTTTTGTAGCATGATTTCTACTCCATGCATCTGAAGAAGTGAGGTTTTTGCCCACAAAAGCTTATGCCCAAATAAATCTGTTAGTCTTTAAGGTGCCACCGGACTCCTTGTTGTTTCTGTGGATACAGACTAACACGGCTACCACTCTGATACACGATTTCTGCTGTAATTCGCTGTACCTTTGGAGGTTTCTTCCGGGGTAAAGTTCACCATATGTTTAGAGCATCTTCCTACAAACTATCTTGTCCCTTGAACTGCCTAGGCTGCCATCAGGGGTGTGGATCTGATAGGTAAAGGATTATAAAGCTAAACCAGGCTACTCAGACAGGTGACTAATAATGATAAAGTTTACATTTGCCCTTGTCTTCCTATGGCACTACAGATCAGCAACTGCTTCTGCTGTGAATTGCACAGATGCCTCTCCCTTACTATAACATAACATCCTTCCCCGCTGTGATTAAAACAGATGTTGCCATGTGGTATATGCTTTTTCCCTTTGACAGGCTTTTACACAAGTAGCAGATTTAATTGCTGCTGTCCTTTGAATTGAGAGGAA
Organism: Gopherus flavomarginatus; assembly: GCF_025201925.1. Classification (NCBI taxonomy): domain Eukaryota; kingdom Metazoa; phylum Chordata; order Testudines; family Testudinidae; genus Gopherus; species Gopherus flavomarginatus. Next base: position 66,731,238 of record NC_066621.1, read on the forward strand.
AATTCAACACTGATGGGGTTGTTTGTGGCTCTCTGATATTGGTGGATGCTGTAGCTGAGAAAATGATTATTTATTGTTTGTATTCTGGTAGCACTTAAGGCCTTAATTGGGATTGGGGTCCCATTGTGATAGGCATTGATACATAGATAAAAGAGGATTCCTTCCGTGAACAGGTGCCAGCATTGTCCTTTCCCTATAACTAATGGTAATGCCACTATTAAAATATTTTATTCACCTTGCAACCCTCTTTTAGCCTGTTTCATTGTGAACTTTAAAAAAGCCTCCACTTTCCTATGAGGCCTAGTCTTTGACTCTTTGCTTCTGCCAGGGTTAGTTGTTCTTGAAAAAAACTAGCCTTTCCTAACCAGGAAAATCACAGCTGACATAGAATTTGTGAAGAAATGGAACACATGCTTGCTGTGTCACTTTGATCCGCTAACTTGCCCAGCCAAGGATGTGATGGCAGAGCTTTGTAGATTTGGCTCTGAAAAAACCAATTGAACTAAAAATCTATCTTTCTTTCAAGCTAGTTGTGGCTTCTAGGCAGGTAGCTGTCATGCAGTGCCATCCTGAAGAGTTGGATAAAAAAGGCTGTTATTGGGATACCCCATGATGAATTTTGGGGAGAGAAGCCTTCAGAATATGAAGGTAAACATATAGATGATGGCAATCTCCCCAGCAGAGGTTTTGCATGTGTGCTGGAAGCTTTCCTTTGGGTTTAGTGTAATTAGTAGAAGAGGGTGCCATTAGCAGTGTTTGAACCCACAGAACTGTACCACATGACGCAAAGGAACACCTCTGTTAGGCGTCAGAAGCAGACTGCTAGTCTCGATGTGGACTTGCTAAAGAAGAATGCAACACACATATTTTACAAATATTACATAGTCACAAAAGGTCTCTCTCCCCTTTGGTCAAATTCATGAAACTTTCAGACTCTTTCCAGCCTGCAATTCCATTGTTTGTTGTTGTAAATCATTCGAAAGACTGGACCTTCACATAGACTGCTTTCTTTCAGTGGGCCCTGCTTTCCTTTTCAGTCAGAGGTCTGGAGCCTCAGCGGCCTCTAATCGTGATGGCAATAGACCTGGTTATTCTAGGCTTTGCTTCAGAATCCCACTTTTCATCCATCTGTATTGTCCCCCCATTGAGTCTCCATGGACTCTACTCCTGGAGTTTTTGAATGTTCATGATACTGAAATTTAAACACCTACAGCTCTTAATTTATTAAAACAAATGACTATTAATTCAGAACTAAACATTGCAGTGTACATATATCACTTGAACATCTCTGTTATTAAAGTGGAAAAATCCATTAGTGTTCCTGCCTTTCTACACACCAAAACATAACATTTTGCAGGATACATCAAAATTGTGGGGAGAAAAATTGTTTTGAATGTTACTGTGCTGCTGCCTGGGGAATCTTGATGATTTACATCAACTGAAGATCATCCCCTTTGTGTTTAGCATAGGTTGATTTTTACAAAGAGTTAAACTACAGTGCATCTTGCAAGCTGATATGTGGGTTAAAAAGTTAGGACGCTGATATGTAATCTGTACTTATGAGTACATGACTGCTATTCTTATAAATGTCATCACTTTCTCAGTACTATCTGGTAATATCTGAGTCATGAGGTGCTGACAAAATCCACTGTACTTAATGTGAAACTTGAGGCATTTTGCTCATTCCAAAGATATTAGCAATAGCCAGCTCAGCATTTAGCTGATAAATAACTTTAACATATGCACATAAGTTTGTTCCTCTGTGTCTTTTTTTTTCCTTAACATCTTTGTGGTAATGCATCACAGTTTAAATCATGACAATACTCCTTTTTTTCTGGACAGTATTTATTGGGCAATAATAAATGCAACTATATTATTGAGTCAATGAATTGTGCTGGAAAAGTGATAATCATGATCTGACCCATGCAATGAAAGAGAGAACTTTCTCCAGTAATTTTCACTTGAGGATGGATCTCCTGACTACAAAATCAAAACTTAAACAATTTATCACCATATTAAGAAACAAATCCTCTTGCTTAGAGCTGTGCACTAAAATATTATCTAACTGTATGCATTGTTCCCCTCTTATCTGCAGCCATGCAACAGGATATGAGAGTGACAACCACACTGGTCCTATGTTATACAGCTGTGGGGCCCAATATAGAATACACACCCATGGAGTCTTTAGAGGAATACAAGTAAGTATATTAGGACATTCTACACAGGGAAGAAGAATTTCTGTTTTTATAGGGTTTCTGTTACTTATTGATTTGATGGGTATTCATAATTCCATTGCTAACTTTAGGTTTCCCTGTGTCATTAAGAAATCCCTGAGATAAGTTGACTTCCAATTTCACTGAAGAACAAAATAAGATCACCATGTTGGAGTATGAAAAAATCATGTATTTTTCCTTCTAAAACACATCTTTGGAGCTGCATTATTCACTAACTTTAGGATGGCCAAATATTAGAGGCCTCTCATCTGACTTGAAAGTTAGGTATTTAGTAACTTTGGCCACATAAATTTTTCTGTAGTTATAGTAGATTAGACCTGGCATTGTATATAAAGTTGAGCAAAAATGAGGTGTCAGATGAAGTTCTGAATGTGTGGATTTGTGAAATTGTAACAATTTGAATGCCATTCCCTGAAGACAGAAGTACACTAAGTGATCACATTCCTAATGGCTAAATCACCAGTTAAACACTTGAAAGGGGCCATAAAATCCAGTAGGGTTGATTCCCATCCATTTCTAACTGGTTATAGAATTAATACTAATGGATCCCATGCTGTATATTATGCTTGAGGTGCCTTGACTTAAGGCACAATAAATGCATATGTTCTGTAAACTGAATAGACCGGTCACAAAGCTTTTAAAGAAATTTAAAATGTATTCTGTCTTTTCTGCACTGTTTCGGTGTTGTTCATGTATCAACGGGACGATCTTTAGATTATATTAATAGTACTTGGTCCGTTTTTTATAGTTTAAAAATTCATCACTTAGTGACACAGCTCTTAGACAAAAGTTAAATGATTAAACTTTACATGCAGTGAACAGAACTGAGAAGTTAACACTCAGTTATTCCAGAAGAAAGTCTATCTTGGTTGGAACACTGTGGCAGTACCATTGTATAGTCAAGGTTGCAATCTACAGCAGTATCTAATAGTAACATTTTTTCTTACATTTGACTTCCTTGGACCTTACTTAATTTTACAAGCTAGAAGTTAAGCTATAAAAACATTACTCTGGGTCAGGTCCTGATCTCTGTTACACTGTTGTAATTCTGAAGCTAGTCCATTGATGTTAAAGGGGGTTACTCCACATCTATGCTGTTGGTAATTAGTATGGAATTTGGCCCATTTATTGTAAGATATAAATATTAGAGGAAATTTAGCATGTAGCATTTACCTTCACATATTTGTAATGCTGTACATGGAAAAGGTGAAGGAACACTGTTATACATTATAATAGACTACAAAAATGGTCATTTTTAATATGGTAGGTACATCCGAGGATCATATTCATGTTGAAGTTTATTTGAGTGTTTCTACTGATTACATGGGAGCAGGTATGTGACTATATGTGCTCACATTAGCTATGCACACTGCTGTTTCTGCCATTGTAGGATGTTCGGCGAGTGCCAGGAGTCGCTCCAACTATTGTCCGATCAGCTAGTGAGACGAATGAAAAACGTCCCTTCATGTGTGCGTACCCTGGCTGTAACAAACGATACTTTAAGCTGTCCCATTTACAGATGCACAGCAGAAAGCACACCGGTAAGTGCCTGCATTGTCTAAGCAAGATGCCATATAAAGGGGGTGGTTTTAAAATCAAGATCGGGCAGAAGAGGCAACCCATAACTCCGTGTACAGAGGAGAGCTGTATGATGATGATTGCGTGTCTGTGTCCTCGCCTGGACCATTGAGAGATATTAAGGTTTGTCTGTTCCTTTAAAGATACCATACTCAGTAACTTGCCACATTAACTCTAGTTAACATTCACTTTAAATCCAACACAGCACTGGACTGGTTTAGATTACAAGTAAAAGAAGTTTATTCACAAAAGGAGCTAGGATATTATTAAGTGAGTTCCAGTATAAAGGATAGAGTTAGAAATGGCTAAAAGCAAATAAAAATGAAATATGCTTTCTAGAGGCTAAGACTTAACACAACAAGCTACAGTTCTTGTCCAAGGTAGTTTCCTTACCCCTCTACCTTCCAGCAAGATGGCTGACTACCCATCTGATCACAATTTCTGATAGAGTCCAAGGTGCTCAGTTCCTAGGTGAAAGATAACTTGGGGTTCTTTGCCCGTCTCTTATATAGTCCAGTGAACCTTTGAAATAGATTCTTCTGAAGGTTTCCCCCCAAAGTGAAGTTCATTCAAGTTGTGAGGAAGGAGACATGGAGTCGAGCGGTGAAGGAAATTCCATGTTGGTTTCTTTCCCCACTGGTATTTGCTAAAATGCAAATTAATCTGTTTCCTGCAATTTCCTCCCCCTGCTATGATGCTCAGTAGTTAATACTTCCCCTTGCTGGCTTGATGAATCTGTTTACTTTCTATGTAGATTGCATTCCAATTGTCTCTTAATGTACTTTGGAAATATCTTCAAGGTGGCAGAATCACAGTCCTTTGTCTAGGGTAGGGTAACTTCAGCACTGCCTGGCAGACACACTTTGATAACATAATTTCCAATAAGTTTTTAACTTTGAATTTGTCCTCTGTACATACATTACATAAACATATTAATGATCAGTATGTTGTTAGCTTCCTACTGACACCTTACATGACACCTTTTAGTTACAAGTTATGACCTTAGTGAGTTGAGGTACACTGGAATGGTCAGGCCATCTGAAACTTATTAAGAGGTATCTCTGAGCCTCTTGTCCTTTTGTGTTGGGATGCTCTTAGGATCACAACTGTGCTAAAAGATACAAATTTTCCTGTTACTGCTCTGCCACATCAGCAATTGCTGTCATTATCATAGGGATGAACTAGACTGTCGAGAGGTGGTCCATTGTAAACAGTCATATGGTCTATCATACACTATCTCTGTTAAAATGTGGCTCACACTATAAAAGAGAGATTGCAAACCCCAGGCCTGTGGAATACTTTGAATACTATGGTAATGTTAATTGTGCACAGCAATTGTAAAGATGTTAAGGATAATCAGTGCAATGCGTTTTTAATTTAATAATGCACAGGACTGCACAACACATGGAATACTCAGCTGGACATCTTCAGTGTTGCTCAGACTACAAATTCAAGATACTTTAGATTGCAACTGCAATTTAGGCTTCACAGCTCAAGCTGTACACAAACAGTTCTCTAGTCTCCATAAACAGTTTTAAAATACAGTTTTGTAGGCACTTGGGAGCCTCTAACAGCTGCTTATGCCAGTATTTTGCTTGAAAATGTCTAAACAGTTTTGAGTTGTCCTCACAATCACTCCTGTTTCCTTCATCGCTAAACTTATTTGCTCCAGATCTTGATTTTCCATAATTTGAAAATTGTTAATTATTCAGCTCTTCTTTTATTACACATAGATGCTTGGTTTATATCATATTATTTCTGGATGCCTCACAAAGGTTACTCCTGAATCTTTTTTTTCTTTAACTGCAAGAGATGTATTGCATTATACCACATGCTATTTAGTGCCTGCTCTATAATATTTGGAGACAAAAATGTTCCAGGAAGCTGTAGATGCTGGGACTGTAGCTGGCTATCCTCTCCAGAGGGAGTTATCTGACTGCCTTTGAAGGGCATAAATACCCTTATTCCTCCAGAGTGAGTTGTAGAGGTGCCAGAGAGAGGAGATAAATGCTCACAATAAATGCTTCATTGCATTCCATGCTTCACAAACCCAGAGGGGCTTTTCCCCCAGAATGATCTCTCTCTTTCAGATGTGGCCCTAAATCTGTACATCCCTGAACTTTGAGATATTTTAAATTCAAATCTAGATATAGTTTTGAATTTTGCAAATGTCTCTTAGCTTTATAAAAGGGCAGGTCCATCCCCCGCACCCCCACCCCAGATGTGAACAGATCCATATTCAGTGGTATCTAATATTCAGATGTGAACTTTGTGGAGAGGCCCATTTCTAGTCTCTTTGTATCTTTGTCTTTCCCCTGTTTCCCAGCATGGAGGTTGTGCAGCCATTTTGTGGAAAGCTTTGGAAACCAATCTATCTTTAATGGAGGAGTTATCCTTTTGGAATCACTGCTGTGGAGTGTCTCTTTTCCTGGTGGTGGTGCTTACTGAGTGATAGCTTCTTTACTACTCCTTGCCTTCCACACCCCACTTGCTTTTTTTAGGTGCAAGGCATTGTCTTAGAGAAATCTATAAGGGACCATCATCAGGCCAGTCTGAATATAATGGAGCTGCCAGCTAGGGACCACCTGGTAAAGTAAAGCCACAGCGCTTTAAACTGTTTCTTAATCTGAGACTAAACAGGCAGCTGAGCAACACCTGAGCATTGTAAACTTAGGGTTCAGTGCTAAATATGCCAGTTAGACTGAGTGGAGTCAGACAACTAGAAAGGGAATAGCAGTAGAATGTCTAGCATGGTGTTCTGCACTCACAAAAAGAGGGATATTCCTCCTCTTCTTCCACTAACACCTACACCTTTGTGTAGACAGTACTATCGATAGTTGCAGGAAAGCTGGAGAGCTTCCAGGGGCCAGCTACTATAGAGGCTACTTTTGGCTGTGTAACCCACACACCTCCTGGGTGTAGTGCTCTTTCCCATCTAGTGGCACCGAGACTAGAGAGAGATTAAGGAGTCTGTTCTACAGCCTTAGCTAAAGGCCACATGGCTTTTAGCTCGTGCAGTAGAGGCTCATGCACTAAGCTCCAGAGGCCCCAGATTTGATCCTGCCTGCCAATGACTGGGTCCGTCAGTTCTACAAGTCTTGGAGAGCCTCCAGGGGCCAGTTGCTATAGAGGTTACTTTTGACTGTATCAGGCCTGTCCTTCTGTAACCAATATACAATTGTACTATTCCTGGTGTAATGGGGTATTAGAATACACACATGCAGTTAGAAGCCCTTCCACCTTTCTTAATATAGTAATAGATCAGGTTTTGCAATAATGGACACTTGATTTGAAACAGGATGAAATATTAATATGTAAACTTAAACTATCTGTTAGTGCTGTTACAAAATAATTTTGGCCCTTGATGTATTTCTTCCCATCACCTACTAGATATTTATATGACTGACTCATTAGTTCCTCTACTTATGCCCTTTTCTTTCAGATAATGTTACCAACTGCTATACTGCAAAATCAAGCAGAGCTCTGAAACAAAATATTGGAATCTCTAATCAGTTTTTACTAATGTTTCAACAAAGATATTGTAGAAAATACATTGACATTTTGTAACCTCGAAGATTGCTTATCCACTGTTAACAATGCCATTATTGAAACACATATAACCATAAAAGCGCACTTGTTATCTGGAATATTCCACTGTAGTAGATTGAGCTCCTAAAGAAATGCAAAAATAAATGTAAATTGAAAACAATAATGCAAATAATGTGGTGAGTAGGTTTCAGGGATTGCTTTGTGAAACTGATTATACATAAATACGTGTGTGTGTGTGTGTGTGTGTGTGTGTGTGTGTGTGTGTAAAATATTATTTTATACACGCGCGCGCGCACACACACACACACACACACACCCCTTCATGAACTTGATCTATGGCAGAAACATCATAATTCTTTCCGGATTTTGTCTGGTAATATTCCAATTCCTGGTAAAGTTATGAATTCACTAGTCATCTTATACAGAAAATAACTTTTTGGACCTTCTGTCTCTAAAAACTACCGTTCATTTAAAAAAAGAGAGTGAGAAAGCAGTAATTGTCAATAATTGTGCTTTTTAAGGAATTTGTAATATAGAGGGTAAGTGTGTGTGGTGGTGATTCTGTCTAATAGCTGCCCTCAGTGACGCCTGAGCGCCTGCAATTAGTGGAGCTGATCCTTTTAGTTCAAGTGTTAGGGGTTCAGTTTATGGTGTTGAAAGTCCAAGGTTGTGTTTGAAAGAGTATAGCCATGGTGTGACTGGTTTCCACTGGGGTGCCACTTATAACTGGGGTACCACTCAGCCCTCCTGACCCACCAGCCTGGGCTCTCTTTCACACTGTAGTGCTGTGATAAGTTTCCAAGCTTGCTTTTTCACCAGCATACACACAGTATAGGGACGCACCCAGCTGCAGCTTCACACAGATGCTGAGATTAGCTCTGCCTGGGATGGCTCAGCTAAGGCACCTCCTAGTTGTTAAAGCCCCCCCTCCCCGACTGTAAACCCAAATTATACTGTCTTGTGCTGCACAGAGAACTGTACAGTGTAAACTCATAAAATTCGCCCCCTCCCTCAATGTGGAGAGAGAGATGTGCAACAACTTTCTGCCCCAAGTTATAATTTCCACTCCCTGGTTTTAGACCAGTGGTTTTCAAACTGCGGGTTGCGACCTAGAATGTAAGACACTGGTTTGCAGCAGCTCTGGTCAGCGCTGCTGACCGAGCCATTAAAAGTCCCGTTGGCGGTGCTGCCCGGCTAAGGCAGGCTAGTCCCTAACTGTTCTGACACCACGCTGCGCCCCAGAAGTGGCCAGCAGCAGGACTGGCTCCTAGGTGGAGGGGCCACAGAGCTCTGTGTGCTGTGCCCACCCCAAGCACCGGCTCTGCCAGCCAATGGGATCTGGGGGCTGGGGCTGTGCCTGCAGGTGAGAGCCTCTTTCACACCTCTGCCTAGGAGCCAGACCTGCTGCTGGCCACTTCTGGGGCGCAGCACGGTCTGTGGTGCCAGGAGAGGCAGGAAGCCTGCCTTAGCACCCCTGCTGCACTGCTGACTGGGAGCCGCTCGAGGTAAGCCCGTGCCCCAGTCCCCTGACCCAACCCTGAGCCCCCCCCCTGCAATCCGGAGTCCTTCCTGCACCCCAAACCCCTCATCCCCAGTAGCACTCCAGAGCCTGCACCCCCCCAGCCCAGATCCCTGACCCCCTCCAACACCCCAACCCTCTGCCCCAGCCCTGAGCCCCTCCCATACCCCAAACCCCTCATCCCTAGCTCCATCGGGTCACGAGGATCAACAATTTTCTTCAACTGTGTCACCAGAAAAAAAGTTTGAAACCCACTGTTTTAGACAAAACAAAAACAAGTTTATTAACTACAAAAGATGGATTTTAAGTGATTATAAGTGATAGCAAACAGATCAAAGCAGATTACTTTAATAAATAAACAAAACCGCAAACTGAGCTTAACATACTAGACACGTAAGATACAAATTAACAAGTTCTCACTGTGAGTGATAAACAGGCTGGGAGATTCTTAAGGCACAAGTTGCCTTGGCTTTCCCAGGTTTTCATACATAAGCTAAAAATCCCTCTAGTCTGAGATCATCACTTCCCACAGTCCAGTACTTGCTCCTCAGGCATTTCCAGGTGTGGTGTTGTAGGGAGAGTGAGGACCCATCATGATGTCACTGTCCCCCTTTATATCTTCTTCCCACTTGCTGGAAAGCTCTTTTGCTGTAGCCTGGGTCAAACAGTTCCCATTGTGTCTTGCTCTCTCTGAGAGTTTTCCATGGTACACAGTTCTTGCAGTAATCTTTGTGCTTGTGTGAATTTCCTCAAGAAGCCATTAACATTGTTTGGCCTTTTTAGTGTTGTACCTGAAAGGCTGCTTGTGGGTGTTTTCAACCTCATAACACGTTTCTGTAACACATACATAGCAAACTTCATAACTTCACATATGACGATAGCTCATACAATCCAACGAGATATTACTGTCTAGCACATCAAGACTTTTAGAATGATACCACACAAGGCATACTTTGTACAAAACATATCCTAATTACATGACAATGGTGAATACTGGAGTGCCATGGTGTCACACATGGGTTTGCTACACCTTAAATTTTATAGTACTAGATAAGTATAGGTGATGTATTTCACAATGACTCTATCTTATTGATTATACACTGCCACCAAAACCCACTCAGAATGGAGTGTATCATCTTGACATCCCTTCTGTGTCTCCTTCCTTTATCTAGTTACTTATATGACCTTCCTCACCACAGTATCTAGGCACCTTTCAATCATTAATGGATTTTATCCTCCTAAATCATTGAGAGGTAGAGAAATATTATCCCTGTCCTACAAATGGGGAACTAAGGGTAAGATTAAATGACTTGTTTAAGCTCACACATGAGGTCTGTGGTTGAGCGGGGAATCAAACCCATGTCTGAGTCCCAGGCCAATGCCCTAGACTGTCTTTTTGTCTATTAATATTCCTTGAAGGCAGACCTTGTAAGATTCATTCTCACGGGACAATGTGCAGCATAGATGGTTTTTCTTTTATCACCATCCCCCTGCGTCAATCTGGCTTGTGCAAAAAAAATTTTAAAAAATGTGTAAACGTTATCTTTAAAGCTTACCTTCAAAAGAAAAATATGTAAAAAAAAGTTTACTGAAACATGTTAGAATGGTATAAACACTTTTGCATTGACATTGAACTGCATCCACACAAGCGGGTTGCACCAGTTTAACAGAATCAGTATAAAAATTCATTTAATTAGATTGGCACAAAACTGGGAATAGACCTGCCTCAGATTCTTTCTCTGTAAAACTTGCTGTCTCTGAGTGGAAGGCAAAACTTCAGCTACTCAATGTTTTAGTCTTAGCACTAGCCCACGTCCCCATTCCAGAACTCCTCCACCAAAAGTCTACTCGAATGAAAGTATTATGGTCAATATTGTGCACTTATAGGAAAGTGGGTCTAAATTCTGCTCTTGCATATATTTGGGTAAATCTGGAGTAACTGCATTGGTTTCAAAGAAGTTGCCTTACATTTACAATGGTGTAATTTGGCCCATTTTGAATAAGTACACTGACATATATTTAAGACTCCAAGGAAAAAAAAAAGCACAATCCAGAACCATGCCAGCTCAGATTTGTCTTATGTTTGCAGTGCTTTAAACCTAAAGTTAAAGTGCAATTTGAGTTTTTAATTGTAAAAGAAGAAATGGTTTCATAGTGAACTCTCTTTCTGCTCCCCCATGTCTAAAGCTTTATCTTGCATTATGGTCAGCCTTTATGTTCTTGTTAGTACTGAAGTGGAAATGATAGCGAAAAACTGAGCAAGGAAAGGGCAAAGGGCAGGTGCAGTTTGATCTTCAGCTCCTTTCTGTTTTGTTTTTGTCATATAGGAAATATTGTTTGAGTGTTCCTCAAACCTGGAAGCTTTAGCTCTAACCTGGGATGCCCCCAATGAGCCCTGGGAAAGAAGAAATCACAAACAAGCTTTTTGCTAAGCAGTTTAGAGCAGTGTTTCTCAAACTGGGGTCTGTGGATGCCCGGGGGTCCATGAGGGCACTCCAGGGGTCTGCTGGCCATGCTGATCAACTCCTTCCCCTCCCTCTCTTAACTCCTCCTGCACACCAGGGAACAGCTGTTCAGCAATGTGTAGGAGGTGCTGGGAGGGAGGGGGAGAAGCGGGAAGAGGTGGGGCAGAGGTAGGGCCTTCACGGAAGGGGAGGAGTGGGGGCAGGCCTCAGGCTGAATGAGGGACTTAGGGGGTCTGTGAAAATTTTTAAATCAAAATAGAGGTCCTTGGGTAAAGTTTGAGAACCACTGGTTTAGAGAATCCACTGAGTGTTAGTGTTGAACACCCAGTACACTTTTACTAATCGGATGCTTGTTCTGATGCTTATTCAAGTCAATATGTATCTCCACTGACTTCAGTGGGCATTTAATTAGGCTCCTGCTGAAGCCCAAGAAGAATGGAAGAGAGAGAAATTCTGGATCCTCTCCAAATCTCACTCCCCTTCCTTTTACACTCAATTTCAACACACTGTTTTGTGTCAGTTTGCTGGATTGGCTGACCCCCATGTGTGCTTTGGTTGACATTTTCCTTATTCTAATCAAAAATAGTTTTTAATTAATTTTTTAAAAATGGCTTTAATCTACAAACTGGCTTCTAATGGTTAAATTGCATAACAATTGTGTCCAAACAAATCTGAATGCAAATGAGCAACTCTGGCTCCAGCAGAAGAAGGTTGCTGATAAGGTAGTCTGAAAAAGGCATTAGAGTTCTCAGGCGAGTAGATCATTTTGTAAAACAAAAATAAAGGTCCTTTTGTTTTCAAAGTAGATGCCTTCAAGCCTGTTACACTGTTCTATTCAAATGTCTAATTAAAAATCTTCTGCATTTATATTGCAATTAGGAGACAATCATCCTGTCACTGCATTCTGTTCCACTGACATTCAGTCTCTTAAATCTGTCAAATGGCTGAATCTCTTGAAAGTAAGTGGTTTCCTAGAAGTAGGCATTTCTGCGGAAGTTCTTGTGGTCAAAGTATAAGGAACCATTTTAAACACTTGTGGCAAATATAATAATTTACATAAATAAATTAAACTGAACAGATATGGAATAGCTTATGCCTAGGTTTAAGAGTAGTAAACTCCTTTGGGTACCTGCCACAGGAAGTTATAAAGGTTTTTATACAGATGTTAAATGTGGTGAAAATTCTGATCTTTGCTACACCACTGTAAATCTTCATTAATATAAACAAATATCAGAGTGGTAGCTATGTTAGTCTGTACCTACAAAAACAACGAGGATTCCGGTGGTACCTTAAAAGCTAACAGATTTATTTGGGCATAAGCTTTCATGGGTAAAAACCCACTTCTTCAGATGCATGAAAGCTTATGCCCAAATAAATCTGTTAACCTTGAAGGTGCCACCGGACTCCTCATTGTTAATATAAACAAAGTTACACATTTGCAAAAATTTTGCTGAGATCAGAATGTGACTCCTCCTAGAATGAGTCACATTTATGTTTTAAGCCCAAATCATAAGTTCATAATACAAAAATGATAGGAAAGTATTAACTCTGTAATTTTTAAAAAGAGTAAGGATAAGCTACAAAGATAAATATTTTCAAGTAGAAATTGCTATGTCCCCGTAAATCATAGACCATTTCTAACTGTCCTAACACTGTAATTGCAATAAAATGTCTTCTTTAAAGGGGTCAATTCACTTTCGTAGATCACATGCAACATAAACATAATATCTTAGCATATGCCTCCTCTGTGCCTCAGAATATACAGCACTCATTCTAGATTCAAATGTGGCTAACAGAAACCTATTTCTCTGCTATTATTATGAACTAACATCACAAATACTGAATCTAGAAATTCAGGTGTTTGGGAACTTCATACATTTTTAAAAAATCTACCTCACTTCATTTCAAACTCCTTATTTCTTTAATGCCTTCATTTTGGGTCTTTGTTGTACACTTCATCCTTCCAAAGCAGAAAAAAACAAGTTCCATGCAGTTTACTGTGTGTAGAACTTTCATATGAAGTATTTAAAAACCAGTGTCGTCCTGCTCTGCATACACATTAAATGGCTCCATTCTGGCATTGTAAAAGGGCCTTATAGTGGGTGTAAATATAATGTATGTATTTTGTACCCTTCTAGCATGCCAGAGTGGTGTAAAAAGGCCTTAGTGTAAATGAGAATCAGGCCTTAAAAATCCTATGTCAGTAAGATTAAGTTAGCCCTTCTGTGCTGGTCACAATTTTAACTCACCCCACTATTACACAGTGTGCTGTATTCCAATTGGTTTCCACTCTCCTCTCCTGAAATAGCTGCATTTCTATATTGTTTGTATGCTTAGATGCATTGTCAAGCTCTTTGTGATGAAAGGTGCTGTATGAATGTGAGACATTTATTATTTATTTTATTTTTAAGGCCAGCATATCACCGTTGGTCCCAGGCAGGCTGAGTTCTAGGGTTCTGAATAGAGATGCACAAAACACATAGAAAAAGTTGAGATAATTTTTGTATGAGGCTCTCAAGGATTTCATAGACTTGGGTGAGGGAGGTGTTTGCATGTGAAATACTGCTTTTCATGGTGCTTAAGGGAAGTGAAGGAATAGACATTTTGGAGGAGAAATGTGCTTTATTCCAGGATTGAATGTTGCCAATTTTTACACACTTACACCAGATAAAAATTTGCCAATCTTTAATGTTTTGGGTTTAATTTTTTCCCCTTCAAATACAGTTTACAGCAATTTGTAAATCTTTCACTTTGTGTTAATTACTTCCTTGTGAAAATTGTAAAAGGGGTTGGAATATGGTCTTCAGGGGGAAAAGACACATTGCTGTTTTTATTGTCAAATAATAGAATAATGTCAAATATTGGAATAAATGTTCATGCAACTTGGGTTCAGTTTTTGTAATTTTAATCTATTTTTACCCCTTTTTAGAACAAACTGATTCAAGATCAAATTTAACTAAGGTAAATGAATTGTGCTAGATCCTCAGCTGGTGTAAAACTGCATAGCTCCATTGACTTCAAGCTATATTAATTTGAATCAGCTGAGAATCTGGCCCATTAACTTTAAAAAATATGTGAGAAGAAGCCCTAGCCTTTTAGAATAGCACATTTTATAAATGAAGAGACTCATTAAACATGAAGCTGACATGTTTTCGAATTCAGCAATACCTTTCTAATGAAATCTTTGTCCTATTAAGGTGAGAAACCGTACCAATGCGACTTTAAGGACTGTGAGCGAAGGTTCTCTCGTTCAGACCAACTCAAACGACACCAAAGACGACACACAGGTTTGTTGGCTGTAGCTCTCTCCTCTCTAACATTTGTCTTAGCAAGAAGATTCATCCTTAGTTGGACTCCAGGGTGATGATTTTTACTAGCATTTCAGAATCACAAATTTATGCCTCAATAATTGAGCTTTTGGATTCTGCAAACTTGTAACAAAACTCTCAGAATGAAACATTCTGCTCTCTGGAGTGACGTGCATGGGGTGGGAAATATTATCTCTCTTGAACAAGGAATGATTAAACGAAATAAAACCATCTCCTAGTAATCTGACAAAAGTAATAATTTAAAAACAATTAATGCAGTTAATACTGCAGTGATGCTTATGATTTAAATATGTAAGGGAAAAACCTGCACTCACCCATGTGTGAGGCTCAAAAGACAATGGAACTACCATGTGTTTGCTGTGCAGAAAGGAGGAGCACATGATGAAGTGTACACCACACCCACTGCATTCTACAGAGCACTGCTTTGCATCCGGATCCCAATCCCACACTTAGGCATGTGCTTAACTGTGAACATGTGCTTAAATCCTATTGACTTTAAGCATGTCACTACACTGGCCAAAAACTCTGCACAGGAAGCACTCCTTTGCTACAGGGTGGAGAATGTTGTAGCAATTATGAATGGCTCCGTGGCCTGACTCTGGATTGCAGAATATTACAAGGTTCCTTATACAAAGTCTGTTTGTTCAGTTTTTATCCTAAGGAAGACAGTTTGGCCCTTAAGAGGTAATAGGAGAAATATGATGGACTTCAGCTGTGTGAAACTTTCTATAATGAAACCTGAAATGAGAGGAATCTTTCATAAAAACTAGCAGTTCATGTAAACTTGCTTTGGGTCTTGCAAACCTTTAATCAGAATGCTCAGTAGTGGCTCTTTTAGGGTGAGGAGGGATGTTTTTGAGATTGTTATATGGCTTCACTTAATTTTTTCCCCTACTATATATACATTTTTGACAATCCCATGGTAGGTTTTCTGAGTTAAACAAATCCTTAAGAACCCATGTACGATATACATTGTTTAATAAAACTTGTCAGGTGGATTTTTTTCAATCTGGTTTTACCAAATTGAATCCAAGTACATAAAGCTTGAGGTGGAATGCCAGAGGTACCAAACCACAGGAACCAACAAATTAATAACTTTGCAGAGCTTTTCTTGATCATGACTTTTCATATTTTGAATCCTATGATTAGTGCTTGCTTACACTGGCTGCAGCTGGGACGCTTTATACCTGAAAGTGTTAACTGGTCTGTAGGCGAAAGATAGGGTTATGAAAGGGTAAGTTGTGCAGAAGCCTGATTAATGATCTTTGAGACCTGTAGGCGGGCAGCTGGGGAGGAGTAGTTACAGGAACTATTTTAAAAAATTCAAGTATTTTGATAATTCAGAAATAATTGATCTCCCTGATCCTTCCCAAAAGTTGTTGGAATACAGGAATAGATTTGTTTTATCTGTTTAGGTGTGAAACCCTTCCAGTGTAAAACCTGTCAGAGAAAGTTCTCCAGATCTGATCATCTGAAGACTCATACCAGGACTCATACAGGTAAAACAAGTGCGTAAACTTTTCTTCACATTTATATTTCATTATTTATTTTAACTAAATAAATTTTACTGTGATTTAAATGTTTAGCAGGAGTCTTTAAACCTGGGCTACATTTTTCAGAAGTGCCCAAGTGACTTAGGAGCCTAAGTCCCATTGACTTTCAGTGTGACTTGGCTCCTAAATGCCCAAATCACTTTTCAAAATAGAACGTAGGCTCTGTGTTACTTAGGTGCTTTGGAAAATGTTACTCTTGGGTACTTCATACTTTTAGGACATATCAGTTCGGCATAATGTATTTTGTCAGCTTTTGTGAAATGGCTTTAGTGATCTCAGTCCACAAACATCCACTGTGCATAAACTATCATCCCCACAACTGCCCACAAAGAGGCCATTTAGTGCCAGCCTCAGCAGAGGGGCTGTGGAGTTAAAGGATCTTCTAATCTCTACTCATGGCCCCTCTAGGTCAGGGCTGAGGCCTAATGTAAGGTATCTTGGGGAAGCTGGCATCACTGTAATCTCTCCTGAGGATAAAGACAGCAGCTTTCACCAACACTAAAGAGCCACGTGCACAAAACTTAAAATAAAAACATGCCAAAATGTCCAAGGAACATTTCAGGAAACATAACAATGAAATTACAATAGATCCTTTTCATAGCATTTTAACTTGAACCTCATGTTCTGGGAATAATTTTAGAATTATATTTGCACCGTTCTTAGCTGAACAATTTGATCTACTAACTTATTATATGAAAATCAGGATATCTTGCCAATAAACAACTGCCTTTCTAGAGTTCAATATTATTAGATACCTTAGTGCTATTCATAATGGTCTCAAGCTTTGAAATATGCCTCCACACTGCGAGACAAGGACTTGTAGAAAGTCCTACTCTCCCAACTAAGATAAGGACTTTTTCTCTTCCCTTCCCTCCCACAAAATTTTCATATTTAAGATTTAAAAAAATAATTTACAAAAATCAGAACTATTCGCCTGTAGAATACTGGCACTTTCCAGGCTGCATCCAAAAGAAGGCTTAAGACAATGTGCTGTGTCTTTCGTTGTCTACACTTTTATTGTCTGCAAATGGTAAAGGGCACAGTTTTAACCCCTGGTATATGCCCGCTGATACAGTGTGAACTTGGCCTGAAATTGGGTGCATCTTCTCTAGGAAAAAAGGTGTATTCATAGTTAACATGACTTAAAATGAAGTAAATTCCTAGTGAAGACAAGGCAGTGTGTCGTTTTCACACAAATTAGTAGATTGCATTAAAGGCCATGGGGGAGTGTGTAGGTTTTACCTCAAACTGTCAACATATGAAAACTACGAACTGCCTATTTTCACTAGGATTTTACCTCATGTTAGCTAACTCAAGTTAAGAAAACGCCTTTTTTTCCCCTAGTGAAGACAAGGCCACAAGCTCTGTTCTGTGCCAGAGAGGACTAAGTCACATGACTCAAGCAAGTACTAGAGCCTGTGGCCCTACCATCGTATAACCACAATGTGAGCTGGACCTGTGTCTTCACTGCCAAAATAGGAGGGTTTTTACAGCAAGATAGATAACTCAAGATGTCTCCCCAGGGATCTATATCAGCAGAGCTACGGTGCACAGGTAGTTTATTCCTTCCATGTAGCTAGCTGAGGTCAGTACTATAGCACCCTACTTGGAGTTGACCTTGACTAGCTACATCAAGGCAGAAATTACAGTGCCTTGTCTCTCCAGGCATTTTATGGTGAGGTGGCTAAATTGAGTTAGCCATCTGACTCTAAAAAGCACAATTGTTTTGGCAGGGAAGACAGCCTGTAATATCTGCACAGGTGAATGAGGAAGCACCACCTTACTTCCTGTATTTCCCCACATGACTGCTAGTCCTCCTCTTGAGCAGACAGGCAGGAGTGGGCAGAGCTTTGACTGTCTCCCCAGGGTGCAGGATAGTGCAGCTGATCCAGCATTGAAAGGGAAAATAATCTGCATCCAGTATAGGGCTGAAGCAATGGGAGAAGCAGATTTGTTTCTGAGGCAGCACAATTACATGCTGCTTTTATGCAGGGTTTGTGGCAAAGCTACAATCTAGCCCATAATGATTAATTCACATCAATGAGGATGATTTGGCCAGTGCTGCTGAGAACTGATGGAGTGACTCTCACTTATATAAGTTTATGATTTTATTAGTAATTCTGACAAGTTCATCTCTGTTTAAACCATTTGATACCTTTTTGTAATAATCAGAGGTTGTCAAAGTATTTGTTAAGCTAATTAGACTTCAGAACCCCTTTATGTATATATTTCACTGCTTTTTTGAGGAAAAAAACCAAAAAACAAAACCACAAACCTACACAAACAAAACTGCACCTCAATCCAAATTTCCCTGAGTGTGAATCTGGAAGTTTTGAAATGATCTGCACAAAAAGTGAGCCATGGAGGCAGGTGGGGTAGTGGTAGTTAGGAAAGCTCATGCCAACCCCAGAATATATTGAATTGGAGAATGCTGAACCTCTAGCCAGCCAAGCACAGATGACTTCAGGCTCCAGAAACAGACCTGTACGTACTTAGAAAGACAAATAAACAAATAGGAAATCCAAGTTTATACTACTAATGATACAAATCTAGAAGAATAAAATTTCCATTTCTGTTCTGACCTATGCCCTGCTCTGAGCTGCTGAGGACATTCCTCCAGCACTCCTGCGCTGTCAGAAATGTGACTTGCTACTGCATTTGCATGCTGTGGTACATTGAAGAATTACTAAAAGTGCAGAAAGGATATTTTTCTATGTGGTGTCTGTTTGGTTTTTTGATTATTGATTTACTTAGGGGAGTGCTAGGAAAATATGGAGTATTCTGGGCCTCCAATAATTTCCCATTCTTTCTTCTCAGTGGGCTATGTGAAGTCTGCTTGGCTTGGAGAGCAGTGAGGAGCTTTTTGAACCTGTTCGCTAAGCATGAGGCTAAGCTCCATAGACCTGTTCTTACCCAGCTCATTAGGTTTTCACTGAGATGGCTTGATAGAGCCTATTGAAGTCACTGGAAATGACTGATGGCTTGACAGAGCCTATTGAAGTCACTGGAAATGAGTGACTTCCATGGGCATTGGATCAGGCTTTAAAGAATAACCACTGGTGTGCCAGGCCCATGTGCTTCCTTCAGGAATGTGCTGTTGCAAATGTTCAGCTTAATCTTAAAAGGGCATCTTTAAAATGTGGGTCGAGTGAGAAATGCCCTCATTTAGGGCCTGGTCTTGCAAAGCACTGAGCACTGAAGTGAATGGGAGTTGAGGGCATTCAGTACCTTATAGATCTGGGCCCATAGTTAGTTTCCTATTGAAAGGAGTTATAAAGAAACAGAATAAATGGTAAATGTTTCGATCCATCTCTATGCCAGTTAAACAATGGGGTGTTTTTGTTAACAGGTGAAAAACCATTCAGCTGTAGATGGCCCAGCTGTCAAAAAAAATTTGCCAGATCCGATGAATTAGTCCGTCATCACAACATGCACCAGAGGAACATGACTAAACTTCAGTTGGCCCTTTAGACAATTCAAACAAATGAATAAACCAGATGGGACAATATGAACTACTGCAAACTTTTCCATCATCCTTGACCACCTCTTTAGGAAAGCTACGGCTGTCTTCGCTACCAAGTTGAGACAAGTTAACTAAACCGTAGGATTCTGTTCAGTTTTGTCATCCATTTGGACTTTAAAAAAAAAATCTCAGTCAATGTTAAGTGGGTTTTTTTGTAACGTTGTTATGGAATTACAAAGACTGTTATAGTTCAAATATTACTATGAACTATAGTTACTTTTGATGGGTTTTCCTCTAAAAAGCTTTCAATTTTTATTTCTACTTGAACTTTTCCAGGTGCAAATTCATTGTACCTCATTCAGTCAAACCATGCGTAGGGCATGTGTGCATGTCTGCTAAGGTAAGCTCTGTGCTTACTGCATATGTGCATATGATTAAGTTTCCAATTTCTAATACAACCACACACTCCAAAAAAACACACCTGAGACATTTCTGGTAAGCTTTGTACTTCTACTGCCTAAAGGCAATTTTTAAAAATGTAAGGTCTGATTTGAATTTCAAAAATCAACTTTAACCCCCCCACACAGTTTCTAGAGCTGCTAAAGTTAGATGAAGCAGTACCACTTTGTGCAGAAAATGAGAATCTTACAATTACGTTAACTTGCTTTTAACATTATAGCATTGATCCCCCCCAAACTGTATTTTCTCTGTTTAAATCTTTTGTTTTGTACTGGTTTAAATTTATTCCATCATGAGATGCACAGATCTTCTTCTTACCCCAAGCAGATTCCAGTCATTGTAGACATTTGGGATTTGTTTACAATGTAAACCACACTGGTTATGTGGTTAGCAAGCTGTATAAACTTAAAACTGAACTTAAATGGGGCTGGTCCAGGATCTCCATTAACAGATTACTCCTAAGATAAGTAACTTAAAAAGACTCTTCGTCAAGTATATGTGAAAAGAGACATTAGTGTGAGGAAATATATTGTTTCAGGGTTTTGGGAGGAGGGGTTTATTATTTCCTATTAATTGCTTGAAATTGTGTGTGTGTGTGTGTGTGTGTGTGTATATATCTGATAATGTATTGCTCTTAGACAATTAAAATTAGAATGTGTATAAATATTAGATGCATCACTGTTCTGATGTTGTTGCTGTTACAAATTATCAATAACACTAAGAATGTAACCTGCATTTTTCACCAAGCTTTCAATTAAAGCCCCTTCAAAGAGAAAAAAAATGAGTCCAACAGCTGTCTTGTTTCATGGCTGGTATTAGATTTCACATGCCATGTCCAATAGTTTCCATTTTTTGTATATAAAGGTACCACCAGCATTGATGACCACTAGTTAACCTGTCCAGGTCTTGACCACAATTTATCCATCTCACTGGGGAATTGTACTGGAAACAGAAAACAGTATCAGGTTTCATATGTTATAAAACAGTTGCTTCAATCTTTATTTTTTTTCTTCTTACAATAGTTTGTCTTTTAGTGGGTTAGACCAACACAATATGAGTGAAAACACTACAGCTTAGTAAAAAATCTTTGAAACAGAAAATATTGCCTTCTATAGAATCACATGTAGTAGTTTGCATGCATACCTTTTTAGCTTAGGAGGTCATAGGCTGGATACCAAGTAAGACTTAAATTACAACTGTGGTGCACTAAATCAGTTGAGCAGGTTGAAAAAAAACACTCATTTTTTCTAGAAGGTGGAGTGTGAAAATGAGGACAAAAATAATGGTTACTTTGTCATCTGGTATGATTTTTATTTTGTAAATAAATACAACCTGATTTGGTGCCATCAGGCTCAGATTTTGACCTTGTAAAATTATTGTATCCTACTTCCCTTTACATTAACTATTTTTTAATCTTTCCAAGATTTTTTTTCTCTCTTTAATGCAACACAATGGCACTCTAGCTATGTTAGGTTAAGCTTTTGGCAGCTGCATCCTCAAGAAAACTTAAGTTAATTTTTTAAGTTTTCTTTTTCACGTGGATATTGCATCATTGTTCAGGGCTGCCTGGGGGGGGCAAGTGGGGCAATTTGCCCCAGGCCTTGGACCCCACAGGGGCCCTGTGAGCCCTGGCCTGGCGGCGGTTCGGGTCTTCGGCCGACATTTCGGAGGCAGGGGGACCTTCAGTAGCTCCAGGACTTCGGCAGCACTGAAGGGCCCACTGCTGCCAAAATGCTCCAAAAGACCTGGACCGCTGCCAGGTGAGTACAAGTGCCATAGCTCCCCCACGTTGCCCCAGGCCCCCTGAATCCTCTGGGCGGCCCTGTCATAGTTAATTACTGTTAAGGTACTGTGACTAGTTTATATCAGTCAGTTTTTATCTTTTGCTGCTAAAAGACCACATCTCTCTGGAGAAACCCATAACATGTGTGGCAAACATCAAATATTTGGAGCGAATGGTGGGTGTAAAACTATGCGGTATTAAATAAATAAAACAGCCCCGCCTTGTCCTTTGGCAACATTAAGCATTAGAAAGAATGTTCTTTGATTTACCCAATAGTGTTCTCTGAGTACAAAACAGGTTGTTTTTCAGTCTGCACCCAAAAGAGAGATCTGCCAGATGTGTTTATGCTATAAACAAAACAAAAAATCCAACCTCAAGTTATGCCTGCATTAGTCAAACATAAATAAAACTATATCCCTGAAATGTAACCAAAACTACAGTACAACATGGCCCAGACTTTCAGTGTCCAGAAAAGAGGTGTGTCCACAGCTTCCCTCCTGTAGTGAATTGCAGGGAAAATAATAATAGAAGGATACATAACTGCATAAGCAAAAAATGAAGGCTGGGTTGATGGGGGGCTGAATATCTGTTCCTTTGTGTTTTGACTGTAGCCACTTTTTCTATGAAAGTGCCCCTTGGTACAGTAACCTATGACGTTCACCATATCCGCAACATTCAGACTGCAATGAGAATAGTGTTTAAATTTCGCACTGTTTTTTATTTCTAGTCTTCTTACAGTCTTTGTCAAAAGAGGACTTTTATGTCCTTTCCTCTTATTGCATTCTTGTTCTAAAGATTATGTCAGATTATTTTACTGAGGTGCTTTACTAATTGAATTGTACAAATGTAGTCCACAAACACGGCTACTTAAAGCATGCAGTGCTACCTCCTGAGCCACACAGAAACTGTTCAATGGTAAATGTCTGCAGGTCAGCCCTCTATAGGAAAGATGGGCAGCAGGGAGGCTGTAGTCTATATTTTAGGCATGTAATACGTGGCCTGAGGTCTCTGGAAAACTTGTCAGTGCAACAATTAATTGAGAAAATCTTGTATGCGTCTGCCTTGTGTTCTTAAACTGAAAACACTGAGTTGTATTATTTTGACCATTTTCTATGAATTTTACTGTACTTAGTTTAGCATTCCTGCTATGTAGCTTCAGTAACTCCTGGAAGAAAAAGTAGCCATCCACCATATAGTAGCGTGTTACTTACATAAGGTATGCAGTGTTGTTGTAGCCATGTTGGTCCCAGGATATTGGAGAGAGACAAGGTGGGTGAGGTAATATCTCCCTTACATAAAATAGATTCACAATTCACTGCCATTCCATTTATTTGGTTGCATTATGATGCAAACTCTATACAGATAGTGGTAAACAGCCTAGTCTCTCCTATTTCTTATTTCATTTGCTGAGATCCAGGGGATCACTTAAATCTTTTTTGAAGACAGCTGAATACAGCTAAAAGTGCCTTTCTTTTTTGACAAGAAATAACTTAAAATGTCCTGTATTTAATCACACTATCATATTTTTGGGTAGCATCTTATTCTTTCAGGCTATGGGCTATGGTAAATCAAGATGAGGTACAAAGAAGTTTTTATTTTGCTGGGACTAGAGTACAATTCTGAATAATCTAGCCTGTAGTCCTAGTTACATCCATCTGAGAAGAGACAGTAGTGAGGAATGAGTTTATAGCTATTTGCATGTCTCACTTTGGGCCAGGTAAAGTGTGTGTATTTTTAGATGGTCCTACAATCATCTCTATCTGTTTCAGGATGCCACTAGCACTGACTTCATTCCTCTACCAACCAGCCTTAAAAAGACAACTGAGGCCTGGAGATAGAGGTCTGTACTTTGAACAAAGGTTTTTTCCTCTTGAATAGGCATTAGTTAAACCTCATCTTGCCAACTATATTCAGCATACTGCCTTTCAAACAGGAACCAATGTGAGTGTGTCAAAGAGGGCTGCTGGGCTGGGTCAAACATATTAGACTCTTGTTCAACAGGCTAGTCAAGCTGCACATGGGCAGAGTGGAGCGGGGGGCACACAGGAGCTGGTTGCAGCTCCCAGATTCAGGGGTGCCTGAGCCTGGTACAAATTAGGGCTGCAAAGAACAACCCTCAGGGAAATTGCCAGTGGAGGACTGGGAGTAGTTCACTCCTCCCTAACCTGGCCATGCCTGCCCCAATGTGCTGCCTTCTTCCCATTATGTCACGGGTCCTGGGGGGGGAGGGCAGAGGCGAGAGAAGATGCTGGCTCAGGATGTAGTGGAGCTGACTCCTCCAGTGTTCTACTTGTGGGGAATTCTCCTGCACAGTGGGAATTTTCCACTGGTCATTTCCTGCTCGCTTAAGGCAACTTTGCATTGCTTATGCAGCGCAAAATGGCATTAGTAGGTCAGAGAATCTGGCCCTATGAATATATATATATTTATCAAGACCCAGGGGATTGACCTTAGTTTTATAAAAGAAAGAACTTTTCAAGATAGAAGAAAGTTAGAACTGGCAAGGAGTTTGTTAATATGGAACTGGTCACAATAGTGATGAGTAAATAATAAAATTAAGAAAAATCCCAACCACAATAAGACCATCTAAAAATTAGACAATTAAGAGGAAAACCAGGAATGCAGCCAGAACTATTCCACCCCAAATAATAA
This sequence comes from Gopherus flavomarginatus, assembly GCF_025201925.1. NCBI lineage: Eukaryota > Metazoa > Chordata > Testudines > Testudinidae > Gopherus > Gopherus flavomarginatus. The sequence goes on from NC_066621.1 coordinate 66,755,822, forward strand.
ATACAAGGATAAGTTGCCAAGTGAGGTCAAAGAAGCAAATGGGAAAGTGAGTTTGAGACAGCAAGACACTTTAATGGGGAGAGAGGGGATTGAAGGATATGGTGACAAAACGGGGAAGAATTGAGATAAACTTGGAGGACAGGCTTGGTGGGCCAAGTGGCTCTATAATTCATAGTGTGCCTGTGAGTTGCAGGAGTTCTGTAAAGTAGCTGAGAAGGCTATCGGATCTCTGGAGGAGCCTCACATACATGTCAAAAAATGTGAAGACTGAAAGTAAAATGCCAGAATGGTTTGAAGGGAAGATGAGTCTCACAGACAGGAATTTGTATGCTATCAGCAGCCCTGCTCATTATTGCTGCCTGCAGCCTCGTTAATGCGATGCTTATGGCAGACTCACTACAAGAAGTTAGCATGAAAGCACAAACTTGGTGAAGAATTTCTACCCATGCAAGTGGGTCTTTGTTAGCTTCTTCGTCCATGATGTGGGGAGCGGATAGAAATACCCTCTTATTTTAGCATATCAACTTTTCTTAAATGACTAAGAATGTCTGCAGGACAGGAAAGAGCACTATGAACTAGAACAGGGGTCAGCAGCCTTTCAGAAGTGGTGTGCCGAGTCTCCATTTATTCACTCTAATTTAAGGTTTCAAGTGCCAGTAATACATTTTAATGTTTTTAGAAGGTCTCTTTCTATAAATCTATAATATATAACTAAATTATTATTGTACGTAAAGTAAATACGGTTTTTTAAATGTTTAAGAAGCTTCATTTAAAATTAAATTAAAATGCAGAGCCCCCCGGACTGGTGGCCAGGACCCGGGCAGCGTGAGTGCCACTGAAAATCAGCTCACGTGCTGCCTTTGGCATGCATGCCATAGGTTACCTACTCCTGAACTAGAAGATGCCCATTACATGTTTCAAAGTACAAGAAAATACACCTTTATATAAGATTATCATCTTCATAACATAATTCAATCCAAAGGGTCCCAAACCACATTGTAAACAGAGTCTGTAGCTGCTCCCACTAGAAATTATGGCAAAACTCCCATTGACGTAAGTGGGGGCATAGTTAAGCCTGGTGTTAATGGACTGATCATTAAGTGCAGCAACAGTCTCTCAGAGACAGCAGCACTCTAAAATGGTTTACATCAGGAATAGCACATCCAGTTGTTATGGGTTAGTACATTTAGTTAAGCAGAATGCAGTATTTGAATTTTACCAAATATTGGAATTTGGAATTGAAATTTGACCAAAGCAGAAATAGTAATTTACTCCTTCAAAAAAGAAGACAACAACACCCCCCCCCCCAAAAAAAAAAAAGACCGTGAGTACTCAGGGCCTCTGTTAACGTGACATCTATTTAATTTTGAACTTATTTGTTATTTGTATTACAGTTTCACCTAGAATTACTATCAGGGCCTCATTCACAAGGTAAGCACTGTACAAATAAACCTAGTAAGAGACAATCCTTGCCCCTAAGAGCTTACAGTCAGAATAGACAAGACAGACAAAACATTGGAGAATGAAAAGATTATTTTTGTTTTTCACAGTGTTTAATGGCCAGACTTTTAAAAATGCTCAATATCCCACTGGAAAATCTGGCCTTTAATGACTTGCCTAAATTCATACTGGAAGAGTGTCATCCAGAATTGGACCCATATCTTTTGATTTCCAGTCCCATGTCATCACCTCAAAGCCATCTTTCCTCTCATCATTTGCAGTTCCAATTTTCACATCATAGCTATCAATCTGTTGCTACAAAATATCAGCAGTATAGCTATTCTGAGTTTATCACAGCTAATTTGTTTAAACAGAATGAAGAAATCTTCTAAAAGTGTAATATTATTACAATGTAATAACAAAGGTGAATATTCAAAAATATAATTCTCCTTTGTATTTTTCAAAGGACTTTATAAAGGTAGGTATTCTCCCTGTTATACCAGTGAGGAAAGTGAAGCACAGAGAGATTAAATGACTAGACAAAGGTCACACAGCAAATCAGTGGCAGAGCTGACCCCCTTCTCCCCAGTTCTGTACTCAGTGTGCTGGACTTCACTGACTCTCAAGGAAAGATAAGCTAATATTTCTTTTTAACTGTGGTATGCAAAGAGTTTGTTTGTTTGTTTTTTAAAGGAACTGAAATACTTGATTAAAAATATAGCTTCAAAGAGAGATTTTTCATTTCTGGTAACAGAATGCCAAATATCTTAATACTGTTACATCATTGTTTTTCATCTGATGTAACAGTAATCTGTACACATTACTGTACACAAATCTGTAACATGTTGTTGACATTTGATTAACTGAAGTTTTGCACAGCAGTAATCACTACACTACACAACACGCTGAAGCAGTACTAGACAGACAATACTCACTAATGTCACTGACTAAACAGAATGTGTTAAGAGAGTAAGTTTCCAGATAAATCTAATACAAATCTGCCTGTCATTCCCCTGGGTCATAATAGTGCTTGATATAGTACTAGAGGATTGAAAAGAAGAACTTCCCTACCTCCCAGGAGCCATTGTGAGGGGAAAATGCATTAAATATGGTGAGGTGCCCAGATATTGTTATAATGGAGCCAAAGAAGTACCCAAGAATAAAATGAGAGAGAGAGTACTGGTTTGTTTTGTTTTGTTTAAATGTTTAGGCTATTTCTCATTGACTTATTTTCATTGTGCACAATATGAATGAAATGTTGAGATATAACATTTAAAAAAGCATGACACTAAATTCTCTTCCTCAAAAATTTCTGCCTCAGGTCTCCCTGGAAAAACTAAATATGCCCTTGGGCAACTACTAGTACTATAATAATTGCACAAGTTTCAGTGTATTTCTGCCTGTGAAAGTCTCTTTTAAATCACTGAAGCCTGTAAATTAAATGATAGGCCTGGCTGCATGCTAAAAGTATATCATATAATGCACCAATGGAGGATTTTAATCCATCAAAAGGTAAGTAACCCAGCCTAGCAAAGAACTAATTTTAGACTAGCAAAAAGTTAAAATGTTCTTACTTATGTATAAAAACCTTTTAGCTACTAGATGGCTCAACCTAGATGACTTATTCACTTTATGAACTATTACACATTACTGGGAATACAATGTACATACAGGAAACTCAATTAACTCTTAACACATGGAGGAATTTACTAACTTGAAACAGAAAATTATGCCTCTTACAATGGAAGAATCAGAGCTGCATGATATTGTATAACACATTCAGCAGCCGGAGCTTGAATGCTTATTATTAATTAATAATGAAATATTATAAAATTGGAATTTATTTGGTAGTTACACAGACCAAATTTTAAATATGTTGGTTGTTTATTGATATTTGGTGTTGCCTAGAAGCCGAAAGCAAGGATCTGGGTAGGCCCCATTGTGCTAGATGCTGCATGCATATACAAAAAAAAAAAAAAAAAAAAAATCCCTTCCCCAAGGAGTTTACATTCTAAGTATGTCTTGCAATCCTTCAGTTATTCTGAGATGGAAAGAGATGAAGATTAGTTTTGCTTCTTTTAGAAGGAACAATATGAGGTATGGGGCCATGTGACCATTTCAAAGCACTTTAGAGTGGCTTAGCATCGTGATTTGCACTGACTGAAATGGAATACAACCCATTAAATCCCTGTGCACCTCTTTGAAAACATATCTCTAATCTTTTGTGCTGTCCTTGGAATGAATGGAACCTCCTAGTGACTGATTTGATTTCTCACCCTCTTGTGATTGAGCTATGGGAGTTCAGCACAAGTGTGATGCAGACTTCCCCCATATGAAGACACTTTGGGGAGCATGAACCACATTTTATGATACTGAGGGTCATCACACAGGACAAACAATCTAACAGTCTAATATTCTTAAGCTGTATAAATTCCTGATGTCTGCTTTAGGCAGAATCCAAACACTTGTGTCAATTCTGTACCATGCCCCAGACTGCCAAAAACATTAATATAAGCATATTTATCTGGGCTGCAGTGTGTTACAAGAATTCATTAGGACAATATGTGATATGGTGCTGAAACAGAAGGCTATGTTTCTCTAGCCAGAGATGAGGAAGTCTAGTCCCTGCTGAACTTTTACAACTGATAAAGACAATGTCTGCTGGCAGTATTCATTTTTTACTGGGCCATCTGCATCTAGTCAAGGATAACTTGACTTTCTGAAAAAGCCATTCATCAGAATCAACCCTGTACAACTTTCTCTTGATGAGTAAAGCAATACAAAAGAAGGCCAAGATGGTTAATAAACTTCTTTGGGAGCAAAAGGTCAATACTGATGTAAACAAATCAGTGTCATAGTACTATACAGAAGTATTGAAGTTTCCTGTGTGTTTATATGGCTGATGCCCCGTTTCTTTTTATCAGTGTTTATCATTTATTTTGCTCTGCTTTAGCTGACCTATAAATCTTTAGAACAGCGTTCTTTATTTTCTTAATTTTGTCATCTTTCTTATCAGCTTTTATCACCTATTTATGTCCAGTACATTTGCTACTCTCTGCTGCTTGATGGCAACACGTGATTAGAGTTTTGTTAACCTCTTGGTTCTCACTTGAGCCAGAGCTGTCTAATAGTTATGTCTTCTGAAATTTCCAGTTTTCTAAAGCTGAATAAACTACAGGAGAGTTTTTTCTATGCAATCTAAACACATGGAAAAAGTTTTGAGTTAAATTAGTGCTCTTGAAAGATGCCAGCCTGCAGGAATGGGGCCCTTTATTTATCCATAGCACAAGTAGGAAACAGGTTGTAACAGTGTAAGTTTCACTGCAGTGCTTTACTGATGTGCCTCAACTCTGTTCTGGAAAGTTCATTTTTAGTGGGGAGAGATAGTAGGCCAGTCTTTGGCCTCCGTGCTTAGGCTGCCAACAAGGTGTAATCTGCAGATGCAGTGGTTGTATGTGCTGATCATGTGTCCACTAGGAGCTGGACTGAAACCACAATACTTACTGCACATAAATCGCTGATCATCCATCAAATGGTACCAAAGTTCTTTTACTATTAGCCTGGGCTAACTCAAACACAGTGATCCTAAAAGTGAAATACTCCATAGTCCAATGTAATTCTTGAAACATTTAGTACCCCAGTGATGATTATTTAAACTGAAATATGCCACACTCAGATTCAAAGTTGATTGTGCTGAAAACTTAAAAATGATTAACATGAGATGCATCATTTATATTTAATAAGTGCCTATAACCTGGACAACAGACCCTCATAATGACTACACAAGCCTAGATCCCCAAAGGTATTTAGGTGCCCATGTCCCATTGAAATCAATGGGAGTTAGAAAACTACACACCTTTGGGCATATTATTTGTTGGAACTTTGTATTGATGGTAATTGGGAGAATCACTGCAAATCAGTAAATTTTGTGAGTTAACAAACACTAAAAGCAAAGACTACGCATTACAGAAAGAACCATGTGAATTTATTTTGAGAACTGTCATTTTAGCCATTTATGATGAGGTATCAGTGTGTTAATAAATGTATTGTACTGTAGTTTAAACGTAGTACAATTTTAGTAATAGGCCTTGCTAGCTACATCCCTGTGCTGAGAAGTGGGCAAAGCGCCCCATTTCCCTGCAGCCAAGATCAATGTGAATTTTGCCTAAGAACTTGCAGAATTTGACCCAAAGCGTATGGATTAGTACCAGCTTTAGAGGATGAACCATAAAATAGTTTGTGGATGAGTTACTAGGAATAGGGAAGTGGTTTCACATTGTCTCTATAGGCTATGAGTCATTCAATTTAGAAGGATACTACTCCCTTTGATATATGCTTGAATATATCTCATGAAGTACTTTCGTTGCTACTAAAAAGTCAGGCAACAGAAAAAAAGAACTCTTTTTTTCCCCCTACTTGGAATGAGTATGAAATGTACCACTATTTTTTTTTAATTGACTGAAACCTTTGTCATGGCATGTTTAACTTAACCATTTGCTGGATATAGCTAACTGCATTCCTGGCTTTTTTTTTTCCCCTAGAAAACCCATCTTCATGAGGGTCAATTATTTTTATGCTTGTTAAATATCATTGCTCTGACACACACTAAATTCAGGAAAATTAATTAGTAACTCAGTATATTTTTTTAAATCATATTTTCAGATATAGGGTTAGCATGATTTCATTTTTTCCACATCCTCTTTTTTGAAACCAGTGCCCTTAATATTCTGACCTTTTTGAAATCATTAATAATAACAGTGAAAATATTTTTGCACTCTAGGTAAAATAGTGGTTATCTGAACAGCATGCAAACTGCTTGGGCTGATTAGCATGAAATTTAATTCGCATTAATCAGTTGTAGACAAGGCAAGCAAGAATTTATCATGACCCATTAATGTAGCATTTTAAGTACTTATTAAATTATGCTTCTGGATGTTATTTGAATAGCACTGAGAGGGGATATGATAGAGGTATATAAAATCATGAGTGATGTGGAGAAAGTGGATAAGGAAAAGTTATTTACTTATTCCCATAATACAAGAACTAGGGGTCACCAAATGAAATTAATGGGCAGCAGATTTAAAACAAATAAAAGGAAGTTCTTCTTCACACAGCACACAGTCAGCTTGTGAAACTCCTTACCTGAGGAGGTTATGAAGGCTGGGACTATAACAGCGTTTAAAAGAGAACTGGATAAATTCATGGAGGTTACGTCCATTAATGGCTATTAGCCAGGATGGGTAAGGAATGGTGTCCCTAGCCTCTGTCAGAGGATGGAGATGGATGGCAGGAGAGAGATCACTTGATCATTGCCTGTTAGGTTCACTTCCTCTGGGGCACCTGGCATTGGCCACTGGCGGTAGACAGGATACTGGGCTAGATGGACCTTTGGTCTGACCCGGTACGGCCGTTCTTATGTTATGTTCTTAGGCAATGGCTGGACTCAGGCATTTTCATTCTGATTTGTGAAGAAATCCATAGTGAACTACCTGTGTGTGTGATTACGGTAGTTATCTCCCACATCCACACTCACACAATTCTTCCATTTGGACAGAGGGTGGCAACAACTGTGCTGTGCTATATTGTTTTCCCCCTTCATATAAAAGAAACATGGGTAGCCAGAAGAAGAAACAGTAGTATCTGATAGGGAGGGTCCAAAAGACCACAACAATTACAAAAGAAAGTTAAAATATAATTATTAGTATGACAAACCAACAAAACCACTGTTGTTTGTAAAAGGTGCATATGATGTGGATAAAGCCCAATAAAAGCTGCTTGTGTTTGTCCTACTTGAGACCTGCAAGGAAATATTTTTAGCCCAAAGAAATTATGTTAAAATCCGCACATACACCTTCAGTATCACCAGCCCCAAGAAGTCAATAATCATCAGTCAAGCCCCCCAAAATCATGCTATTGGTTTAACAATCAGGATAATTTGAAATAATAAATGTTAAGTTCTTTTTATTGCCTATTGATTTTGAGGCTTTTCGGTTCATGTGGATCACATTTTCAAGCTTTTCACCATGAGCACAAGGACTAGAAATACACTTTTAAAACAATTACATTGATGATTCTTTTGAAAACGGAAGATTCCAAGAGCTGGTGGCTTGAAGAAAAACACCAGCTAGCATGAGATGTGCAATAAAATCACCCATGTTGGCTACGACAGTGATGGGGCCATATAAGATATATAAATTAAAGGGAGGAAGGTAAAAAAAAAGACTGGAACTTACCTGAGTTTAATAGAAAGCTGCTGACAACTGTTACAGCAGAGTTCTGTAAGAGATTTAATAGTTTGCTAATAGATACCATTTCTGTAGATGGCACTCAAAAACATACAGCATTGTTCCTTGATTTTGTTGGACCAATAAAACTTCTTATTGTACACTGCAGAAGGCTGCTTGTGCATCACTCTTTACATACAGCTCTTAACAGTGAGCATAAAAAAGGGGTTGCTCCAGGGCCGGTGCAACCATTTAGGTGACCTAGGCGTTCACCTAGGGTGCTAGGATTTGGGGGGCACCATTTTCTTCGGCAGTGACCGCGGCGGCCGGATCTTTGACCGCCCCAGTCTCCGCTGGCATTTAGGCGGAGGGAGCTGGGCAGGGGAGCGCGGGGAGGGCTGCCTGCAGCAAGTAAGGGAGGGGACGGCATGCAGGGGAACTCCCCACCCCAGCTCACTCCTGCTCCGCCTCCTCCCCGAGCACACCGTGGCTGCTTCACTTCTCCCACCTCCCAGGCTTGCGACGCCAATCAGCTTAGGTGCCGCAAGCCTGGGAGGCGGGAGAAGTGAAGCAGCCACGATGTGCTCGGGGTGCTCATGCTTGTGCGCAGAGCAGGGGTGAGCTGGGGCGGGGGGTGCCTCAGGGCAGGGGGGGAGCTGTCACGGGGGGGTGCCTCAGGGTGGAGGGGGAGAGCTGCCATGGGGTGGGGTGGGGGGGCACCTCGGGGCATGGGGGGGGAGGGCACAAGGTGGAAGTTTCGTCTAGGGTGCAAAACATCCTTGCTGCAATCTGTGCATTAAAAATATACGAGGTCTGCAGACTCCTGCTTAGTGCATAAATGATAACAGAAGTATCTATCTTGTTGCTAGAGTAATAATAATTAGTTCAGATGAACCCACGTACCTTTGTAGGTTCAGTTGGTCAGGCATGGTACTCTTTCTACCTATCCTAAACAATTATTGAATTTCACCCTAAAGGTGACTGTATCTCACTGTTGGATGTAAAATAGGCGTTTCAGTTTAGGAGCCCTTTGTAAATTCTGCAGCTTAGTTTGTTAAGGGCATAATTCTCCAACCCTTACTCGTGTGTGTGGGCCCAGTGAAATTAAAGGGTAAGGATTACTTGCATTGGCAGAGGTTGCAGAAGAGGGGTTTATGTTTGTGACATGCCTTGGGATCTTTTGGGCCGAGAGGCACTTTATATAAGAGGGTTATTATGTTTGAGCTGGGGCCTCCATTTTTCTATCACATTCACAGTTCTGCTAGACTATTTATTTGTATTATATTTAAGTGTTTGTTTGTCAGACTAAAAATATTTCTCCAGAGTTATAGATCCTTTAAAAAAAATTTAATTCTTCTTTTTCTCTTCTTCCTTAATTTCAAGCTTGCATCGGCCATAAACAAGTCTATATTAAATGCCCAGGCAGATAGTATTTTAAAGATACATTACATAATTATGAACAGCCCAAATTATACATGCCTTTAATTCCATCTAAATGCTCTGGATGATTTATATGGCTAAACATTATTATTATTATTTATTGCACGTGACTGTGTGTTTGGTGCTGTACAGAACCAAGAAGAAAAATATTGTTAATGTCTTAATATAACAGATGTAAATTCCCTCCCTAGCACATACTAAGCCATTTATCTGGTGTGGGAGGTTAAGTGTTAAATTAATGTGGCTTTTGAGCTGTTTCAACACTATTTTTATTAAGAAAACACACTTGGCTGTAACATAAATAACATTTCTAAGGTAGTTCTAAAGAATCATTTTCAAAATCATTGAATACTACAGACATTTCAAGAAATTGATTAAACCAGACATTAACCCAAAAAGATAATCACACCATGCTATTTCCCTTACACCATGCAAACCAGAAAAAGGTATCAGTTATATTGGAAGAGTCTAATTAGTCAGCTGATGCCAACTACAATAGGGGAAAAAAGCATTCTCCAGAACATGTGCATGAATCTACTAAGGTGCTATTTAAACACGGCTTTGAATGGTGCTCTGGTTTGGTAATAGGCTGTACTCTGGATCATTTTAACTTTAGGTTGTTGGCTCAAATCCAGCCCTGGACAACAGTAATCAAAAGTTGTGCGCAGAGCAGGGGTGAGCTGGGGCGGGGGGTGCCTCAGGGCAGGGGGGGAGCTGTCACGGGGGGGTGCCTCAGGGTGGAGGGGGAGAGCTGCCATGGGGTGGGGTGGGGGGGCACCTCGGGGCATGGGTGGGGGGGGGAGGGCACAAGGTGGAAGTTTCATCTAGGGTGCAATGCAATTATTATTACTCTAGCAACAAGTTGCCACAAGGTATATGTGTGAAATATGCTTGGTGGTCTAAGTCATTTTTCTCAATAGACAAATGTTCACATCACAAACCTCAATAATTACAGTAATATATAAGTATACAAACCCTTATTCAGATATACCTTATTCAGATATGATAAAAAATGGCAAAAAAAAATCTTTTAAGTAACAAAGCTTTGAGCAGAGATTGCTAATTTGAAGAAAAGGGGTTACCTCCTTTAGCTGTTTCTATAAAATAAAAATCACTATAAAGTGATATTTCAATAGCACCTTGTACCCTAACATATTTTTAAAATAGGTCTGACGGGTGTTGGGGAGAGAGAGAGAGTTCACTGTATAACTCATTTTCTTTGTGCAGGAAGTCTTTCACCCAATATGTACAAGAACTATATTAAGAAATACAGCTAAATGATGATGTGGAATCAAGTTTCCTTTTACACATTAAAAGCTGAACCAAACAATTTCAGTAAATGACATCTCTGCATTATGCTCTGGTAAATTATAAAGACTCAAACATTGTTATTTCAAAAGACTCTGTTTAAAACAGTCACTGAGTTGAACTAGACTTTAGTGGGATAGCATGCTATGAGTCACAATATACCAGATAAAGGATTATGCCCCACTTAAGAATTAATAACACTTTAAACCTCTACATAAACTATTTTTTATCAATAAACATTTCTTTGACAGAACGCCAAATACACTTACCGGTCTTAATTGTTCAATCCAGTGACTAATCCCCACTTGATCAAGATTTTACTGATTTAGCAGCTGTCTGAAGAGTGACAAATTTATGATTCAACAGCAATTTTATTTTTACTTGAAACTGCATGATAATTTGTGGGAATTAGCTACCAGATAAGATAACGAGGGTGGAAGACATGCACGTAATTCCACGTAGCACAATTTGGAGTGTTGCAGAATTCTTTGAGAGGCATTGGAAGGACATGAATGGCCATTAAGGGATTAGCCCATCATTGATCGAGTGGCTACACAGAGTTGAGCTTTACTAAATCACTGGAGTGCTAGGTCATTATCCTTGGATACAAGAGACAGTTGAAGTCTGTGTCCAAACACATGAGCAGTAAATTGGAGTGAACAGAGAGTGTGCCAAAAAAATAAATATATGCTGAACCCTTGTTCTTCAAGTGTTCAAACTTCCAGGTCATACTCCAAGGATTTTTTTCTTTTTTGGCATGAAAAATATATTTTTTTCATTGCTTTTAATATCAGCATATTTTTGTCTCTGTAATCTATTTCTTCCTATCAAACTATATTACATTTTTGCTTAGTTACTTAGAATAAATGTTGAAATTTAGATACTGCTTTTTTAATCAGTTTAAAACACTATGTTAGGAGTTTTCCGCTCCAGTTTTGGTGAACAGAATATAATTAGTACTAAATATTTCTTTAAAATAAATCAATTTTCCTCATTTTGGGGTTTGGAGTGATAATGTTTTGGTAAGCCTGTTTCATATATTTGTTGGTTTCTGTATTATTAGAACTAATCAATTTTTTTTGTTTTGATTGTGAGAGTTAGAACAATCCATACCTGATTTTTTTTAACAAAGTCCTTGGATTAAAGTAATGCACCCCCTTTCCTGGAAGATTTATTAATATAGCTGATGAGTGAGATTAACCACAGAATACATAGCTTCTGGGTTCCAAAACAGTACATCTGAGGGCCATCTGGGAATTCAAAACAATAGTCTGAGTATGCCAAATTTAGGATTTTTTGCTGTGCTGTGTCTGTGCTTAGCCTGAATAAGTACTCCAGGATCAAGCACTTTGGGGCTTTTCCTTTATGAGCTGAGCTTAATGGTCTCTCTCCCTGAGGTGATGGAGTAGATCCAGTTGACATTGTTCAATGTATCTCAATCCAAAGGGATACTACTGCTCAGAGTGACTATTTCCCTGAAACATGTTGTATTTCATTAGAAACTGGTGAAATAAGGTTTATTGAGAGCAGGTTGGGAAACTCATCTTTTGATTGGAGAAACTGGCTCATTTCCTCAATATAATGAGCAGTTTTCACTTCCTACCATCATTATAAAATCTGCAACATCTAGCAGAGAGGAGGGAGCTAGAAGTCAAAGCTGAAGTTTGTGTCAATTGGGCTGAAAATGAATATTATTCAGATAGGGCATGCTTACTGAAATTGATGGAGAAAGAAGAGATGATCCAGCCAGCAGTTAGGCTGCTAGCCAAGGATACAGGAGATGAAGGTTCAATTCCCTGTTGTACCCCAGATTTACTATGATCTTGGGCAAATTGCTTAGGCTCTGTGTTCCCCATCTATAAAATGGGTATAATAGCACTTCCCTGCCTCACATGGGTGTGGTGAGGATAAAGATTGTGAAGCATTCAGATCCTATGGTAATGAAGTCCATATATGTTCCTAAAGTAGATAAAATGGGCATTAGACTGGGCCAATCTTATTCCTTTTAAGTTCAGTGGGAGCAGGAAAAAGGTAAGGAAGTGGGTAGTGTAGGTGCTGGAGAAACAAAATCTAAAGAAAATGTTAAATAACAAATATGCAAAAATAAAGGAAATTACTTCTTAATAGATCAGGTTGAAAAACTACACCTACTTTCTGCAAAACTTTTAAAGCTTGAAGTGAGCTGAAAAACCTCAAAATGATAACATTTGAACATTTTGATCAGCTCTATTTTTTAAGTTTTAACCTCAAACATGAAAATTTCAAAGTGTGTGTGTGTGTGAGAGAGAGAGAGAAATGAGTAGATCAGGGAGAACAAGCCAGAAAGGGAGAAAAGTGCAAGAAGAAAATCAATCTGCCAAATCAGACAGAGTGAGGGAACAGGAAGAAAAACAGGAAATAACCCAATAAAGTAGAGGAGAAAATAAATAACTTTCAATGCCCTAACAGTTTCCTCTGATAAAAATACTAACATGGTGAAGTAAAAGCATATCTGCTGCATGTGTGTGGATGTTCAAAGAAAGTAACTTGCATAGAGATCACATGTTATTTTCACCATAAAACAACCATGACTATATCACTCACATGTGGAAGAAGCCCCACATGTGAACATGGGAGTGAAGAATGGCCCTACAGAGTCACTCCTCCATTTGCAGTCCCCTTGCAGATTCAAGGAGCAACAAGAGTCCCTACCACCAATCCTGGGTTGGAAAGAGGCAGGCTATTTTACTAAGAAGCCCTCTCTGGTTGCTGTACAAATGCTGTTTATAGTCCCACATCCTGACCCTTCCTCAACTGGTGTAGATAGCTATGTTACAATTAAATACTTCTATTGCAGAAATTTGGGGCATGTATGGGATTTTGGGAACCTTCACTCTCCTCTGTTGCAGTTGGCAAAGTAGCTAATAAACCTTCTATGGAATCCAAGAACCTCACTCCAATATGTTTATAATTTTTGAACTATGCATAGTAAGTGTGATTCAAAAGAGGGTTAGAGCTCTCACCAAATTATTACAGTAGAGTAAATATTGCAGCACTAGATATTTGCCAAAAGCAACAGAATTATAATTGACTTGAGTTGCTTATTAGTGTGTAATCCACATAAATGGTTCATTTATTCCTATTTGTTAAAATTGATCGTCCATTGAAGCAGAAAATATCTATTTGGAGCCCAATCCTGCTCACGTTAAAGTAAAATTATGTGTTTTAAATAAATGGATACTCACTGATTATACTGATGGAAACATGAAAACCCACCTCAAGGAGATGAATGTATATGAATAAATATCTTTTCCATTCCACTATTACAAAATCAGAGAGAGCTGCTTTTTGGGGGTTTACATCGCTTCCAGTTTTAGAATTACAAAATGCACCAGTGCATGCCAGGCGACGATTTCACCCTCTGACACAAATAAAAGGGATTGGACAGACATGATACATCTGGTTTACAACTTTTAATTGCCTTTTTGACCCAGTTCATACCAAACACTCTCAAAGCAAAAGCCCTTTGTATGCACTATGAGACTAAATTTCTAATAGAAATACACTGCTTAAAAAACCGCCACCACCTAAAATAGCAACAACATTTCTTGCCCACATAAATCTTTGGTGCTTTGTAGGTGACCTGACAAAGTGAGAAGTTAAGATTTCAGTTGTCTGATGAGTGGGTTTGTTAAACTTCCCAAATAAAAGCTATTGCTAAAATAAAAGCCAGATTATTTTAGTTATTAATCATTATACTGTTGTTTATTAGAATCAGTTGGCGTTTATTATAGAATGCAAACATAACAACAAGCTTTCAAGGTTTGATGAATGCAAAGGATAACGGTCTGCAACAATTTAATTAGGTTCTCTGATGTACTATATATTTAATTCACACATATAACTACACAAACAAACACACATTTATAAAATCAGTCTATTGCAAACTAGGTTCCATGAAGGCCCTCTATTCTCTGTGGCAAACAGAGAACAAAGACTCCCTGGACTCTGCAGCAGACTGGCAATCCGGCAGCATCTTCATGTAAATTTAACAACAGAAGTTTTTACTTAATTGAATATGAAAGTGAATAATGCAGTCGGTGGGCAAAATACACTCAACCCTGGTAAACCCACAGCATTTGGGCTCTATAAAGGTGCACTCTGGAGGTGTTGGTCCTCAAACCAGCCAAAGTCTCTACCACTCGAGGACACAACACAGCTCACACTACTAGTAAGATCCCTTATCTGCTCTGTGGGCAAGCCACTATAATAATAGGCAAATGATCACACTCTCACATACACACTCATCTGTGGTTTCCCCAGAGTTCAAATCCAATCAATCTGTAATGAACCCAAGTGCTGTAGATTGCAGACACAATTATTAGATAATCCACAAAGATGTGGATCTGGATTAGATGATTGGTTCTTCAATTAAAAAACAAAAGCTTGTAAAACTTAGATGAGATCTTTCCGACTGAGACAAATACTAGATTTCCTGTCCTCTCTGTAGACTGAGTACTAGGCAGTGATCTTTCTCTCTTGCTTACACCCTCATCAATTAAACTATCCTCGGTATCTGGGACCTCTGTGCCAGTCATCTGCTGTTGCCCTACCAACTGCTTAGCTGATTGTTGTGCATGGTATTATGACATCAGAAGTAACATAACAAAATATTATAATCCCTATCAGCCCCCAGTGGGCTTCTTCTAAGTTTATCCTTAGTATTGAATTTCCTCAATTATTTTTTTCCTTTAAAGTGTGGTTCTACTGTGAAAAGTGATGATGTAAAAACTATACCATCTTGCTCAACAGGCCTGTTTCTGTGTATTCAGAGTCATATTTGCTAACTCTATTTAGAACAATATTTTTTCTGCATTTTTATTCCTGGCAAAGCTAACACAGCTAGGATTGCATGAACTGGATTCAAATCCTCCTTGTGCATTATCAGCAGAAATGTTCCAGCCAGATGCTCTAATTCAGGAAAGCACACCTAATCAGGAAAGCACTTAAGCATATGTTTAATTTGTGCACTGCTTATAGTTAAGGATGTGCTTAAGTGCTGTGCTGAATTGGAGCTTGAGAGCATAGAATGTGCGGTTTCAGAGGTATAATGGTGAGGGACTAATACTACCATAATTGCTAGTGATGATGGGCAGGAGCCCACAAAGCATCCAAACTGAGAGTACTGGCAGTTAGAGAAAGCAGATTGCTACTTCTCAATTGAGCACTTTTACTACGGAAATCATTGAGGGGCAATAAACATGAAAACCCACAATGGCCTTTTTCTTGACCCAAATTTTCCAGTGATGATTGCTTCTGTTTTGGAGATGGGGAAATTTTATAGAAATCCAAAGTCTGAGCATATGAAAAGCCAATGGCTTTTCATGTGAATTGTGCAAGTGTAACAGTAGTTGGGAACTTGGCAATGATGGAAGAACTATTTGTGTACAGGTCACCTTCAGTGTCTTTCCCAGCATGTTGTTATGTGACAAAATGGTTTATATCTTAATTCATGAAATTTATTTTTTACTGTAAAACAAATGATAATGAGTGGCTCTTTAAAGTAATGTTTTATTTCCAGTGAGTCAAACTTTTGGCATTAGTTTCATGGAAAAAACATTTAACTTCACAACTGAAATAGAGAGTTGTTGACTGAAAGTGACCTTATAAAATTAATTTTCAAAACTGTTCAGAGATCTTTCTCATCAAGTTTTCAGCAATTCATATATCTTAGTATTGACTATTAGAGGCTAATAATTTTTTATGTAGCTAGAATTAGTCCCTATTTTTTAAACACACATGTATGGAACCAAGAAGAAAGTCACAGCTTTTCTCTACCTATGTTTCAAATCATGTTTTAACTAATATGCAGTAACTAACATGATTGTAAATTGTAATATAGATAAGGACCAAACATTTGTTCTTGGTTGTATTTAACCTAGGGTTAACTAACACAGTTGTAAACTTTAGTGCAGAGAAGAAACAAATGTTTGTTTCCAGTTGTGTAGGGTAGACAAGCCCTGACTGCTGCTGTGGAGCTCTTTGAATTATTTTGTTCTTCTCCATCCTGTTGTGAAATGTAACAGAAGTTGATACAAGTGCCCTTTATCATTCATGTGGTAACAGAGTAGGAATTATTGCTATAATATACTGGACATGCTCTCTGTTTAGAGCTGACAATCTAAGACAAATATGATTTATGGGACCATAGTTCAGATGGGGAAGGAAAGGAGACATCATTGGTGAAGATATTGGTGCAAGTAGGCTACGTGAAAGAAGTGGGTTTTAAGGAATGATCTGAAGTAGACGTGGCACATTGTAGGTAGGAAGCTATTCCTAGTGTAAGAGGAAACATGGAAGAAGGCATGAAGCTGAGGGTGAGGGAAGGAGATGAAGGGTTTTTAGTCCTTTTCAGGGATAACTGACCAGGCATATGTTCACGTCCCTCTGATGGGAGTGCACCTCACACAGGCCCTGAAGAGGTTAATGTGGGCCCGAGAGGCCAATTACAGTATTTGACCGCACCTGAAGGGACAGCCAGGCTTACCTGAACATGAAGTCCAGTTGGGCAGGACCAGGCTGCTTAGTATACAGCCAGGAAGATGAGAGCACAAGGAGGCTGCAGTCACTTTCTGGGAGTAGAAAACCCCACCGGGAGAATAAGCTCTGGGATCCTAGCTCTGGAAGAAGGATCAACCCCAGAGGAACCAGTGTGGGGTGGGAAAGAAAGCCTGAGATGGCTGGGTAGGAAAACCAGAGAAACAGCAACAAAGAGTAACTGCTCGTTACAGGGTCCCTGAGCTGGAAACCAGTGTAGATGGTGGGCCCGGGGTTCCCCTACCAGCCACAGGGAAGTAGCACTGGATTGTTTGAGATGCCAACTTGTCAGCTGGTCCAAAGGACTTTGTTACCCTGAAAGGGGAGGACTATATAGTGACCTGGCTGGAGGGCTGAGTCACGAAGAGGGAGCACCCAGAGCCATGAAGAGAGAGAGAGAGAGAGAGGGGTCATAGCACGAGTAACTAATGGAAGAAGGTGCCCTATCAGGTGAGAACTGATCTCCAGATGTAGCCACAAGGAGGTATCCCTTGCAGTGAGTGAATCCCTTCAGTCCCCATATATTGACTAACCAACTTCCTGATGAGTTCTGATTGATACACCGGTATTACCTGGTGCAGGAGTAGATTACTAATTAAAGTGACCCAGCAAAGTATTAGGTCAACCTAATGCTGAGGGAAAGACCTTGAAGTCTTTCCAACAATGTTATTTTTCCTTAATGAACCAAATGTTCAAAATTATTAAAACTTATAAGAGAAATAATTATTTCTATGGCAATAGTGCCTTGAGGCAAGCACACAGTAAGTGAGATTCCTTGCCCTGAAGGGCTTGCATTCTAAAATAGACAAAGGATTTGGAGAAAGGAAGTATTGTTATCATCCTCATTTTACATATAGGAAACTGAGGCACAGAGCGATTATATCACTTGCTCATGGTCATGCAGGAAGTTTCTGGCAGAGCTGGGAATCAACTCAGGAATCTCCAGCATCTTAGTTAAGAGCTTTAATCATAATATCATCTTTCTAATGACAAAAGTGAATACTAAATCCCTATTTTGCATAATGCCAATCAGTAAAAGTGCATTATGTTCACCTTGAGGGTTTAAAACTCCGAGGTCACTTTTTGAAGATAAATATATACTTACATGTGGCATGCTCCATTCGCTGGGCATTGAGAAATTTAATGTATTTTCACAAATTTCTCCCCGAGATTCCTTTTTCCACCACATCAAGTTCAAGCTTTTTGTCCTACCTTTAAGGCCCTACCCAGCTTTGTGCTGATCTGCTGTTGTTTCCAAGCACTTTGTCTCACCCTTATGCTTTGCCAATGATAATAGCCTTGACTGCCCACTTGTCTGATTCTTTCACAGATGTCTTTACACCTTGCTCCATGTGGCTCAGAACTCATGGAATGCCCTTCCTGAACTGTCCCAGAAGGTCAACTCTCTCCTCCTCCAGATCCCTTCTCAAGATCATCTTCTTTTAGGATAGCTATGAGAAATTGGTCAAATAACAATAGTTAGATTGAAGGGCACTTGGATACAGTTGATATGTATTTAATTTAAAAAAAAAGAAAATGTGTATTGCTTGTTTTAAAACTATATAAAAATTGTACATATTGTGACAAAGTTCCTCCTCTACCTTGGTGGGTCCTGCGCTTATTGGTAGATTTGTTCACCTCAGTGATCTCCCCCACAGTCTGGATCAACTCCTCCTGTGTCTGATCAGGAGTTGGGAGGTTTGGGGGGAACCCAGGCCTGCCCTCTACTCCGGGTTCCAGCCCAGGGCCCTATGGATTTGCAGCTGTCTATAATGCCTCTTGTAACAGCTGTGACACAGCTACACCTCCCTGGGCTACTTTCCCAAGGCCTCCTCCAAACACCTTCTTTATCCTCACCACAGGACCTTCCTCCTGGTGTCTGATAATGCTTGTACTCCTTAGTCCTCCAGCAGCATACCCTCTCGGTCTCAGCTCCTTGTGTCTCTTGCTCCCAGCTCCTCACACACACTTCCTCTCCTCTGGCTCCTCCTCATCTGACTGGAGAGAGCTCCTTTTAAAACCCAGGTGCCCTGATTAGCCTGCCTTCATTGGCTGCAGGTGTTCTAATCAGCCTGTCTGCCTTAATTGGTTCTAGCAAGTTCCTAACTACTCTAGTGCAGACCCTGCTCTGGTCACTCAAGGAACAGAAAACTACTCACCCAGTGACCAGTATATTTGCCCTCTACCAGACTCCTGTACCCCACTGGTTTGGGTCTGTCACATATCCCTCCCCCCTGCTCAACACCAAGGGGTTGGGCAGCTTGGGAAGCCAGACAGTGCACACGTGACAAGCCATCGGCATTACCGTGACGGCTCCCCGCTCTGTGTTGCACATGAAACTGGAAAGGTTGGAGGGATAAGAACCACCTGGTCACCCTTGTGTTCTTCTCCCACTGCATCCATTGGAGAGGGGCATGGTTGGTCATGAAGACAAATCTGCACCCGAGCAAGTAATAGCGCAATGCTTCCATGGCCCATTTTACGGCAAGGCACTCCCTCTCCACCACTGCATATTTTTGTTCCCTCGGAAGGAGTTTCCTACTGAGGTAGAGAATTGAGTGTTCCTCCTCCCCGACCATCTGTGATGGAACGGCCCTCAACCCTACTTCCGATGCATCTGTCTGCAGGATAAATTCCTTGGTGAAATCAGGGGCTATCAGGACAGGGTTACTGCAGAGGGCAGCCCTTAGGTCTGTGAATGCTTCCTCTGCTGCGTCAGACCACCTCACCAGATCAGGTCCATGGGCTTTTACTAGGTCAGTCAGGGGGCTTGCCCTTGTGGCAAAATGGGGGATAAATCATCGGTAATACCCCACTACACCTAGGAATGCCCGGACTTGTTTCTTGCGACGTGATCGCGGCCAATTTTGGATGGACTCCAACTTGTTCACTTGGGGTTTTACCAGACCTTTTCCCACAATGTAGCCAAGATCTTTGGCCTCCGTAAACCCTACAGCACACTTGGCAGGGTTTGCTGTAAGGCCAGCTCGCCTGAAGGTATCAAGGACTGCCTCCACCTTCTCTAGGTGACTTTCCCAGTCTGGGGTATGAATGACCACATCGTCCAAATAGGCAGCAGCATAACTGTTATGCGGGCATAATAGCTTATCCATGAGGCGCTGAAAAGTAGCTGGGGCCCCATGCAGTCCAAAAGGGAGGACAGTATATTGAAAAAGACCCTCTGGTGTAGAGAATGCAGTCTTTTCCTTTGCGTCTTCCGCAAGGGGAATCTGCCAGTACCCCTTTGTCAAGTCTAGAGTAGTCAAGTATCGGGCATTACCCAGAGGGTCCACTAGCTCATCTATGTGAGGTATGGGGTACACGTCAAACTGGGATACTTCATTTAGTTGCCGGAAGTCGTTGCAAAATCTTGTGGTGCCATCAGGTTTGGGCACCAGTATGATTGGGCTGGACCACTGACTGTGGGATTCTTCGATGATTCCCAACTCCAGCATTTTTTTTTACTTCTGCTTTTATTTCCTCCCTTTTGGCCGCTGGCACCCGATAGGGCCTCATTGTTATTCTGGCCCCAGGGTTCATGACGATGTGGTGATATGTCTCGGTTGTTCGACCCGGTTTTGTCGAGAACACATCTTGGTTCCGGAAGATCATCTCAGACACCTCATCCTTCTGGTCTGGTGTTAAATCAGGACACACTCTCACCTGTTTGGAGGGCTTATTTTCCTGGGTTAGGTCTTTTTGGACACTTATGCATGCCTCTTGTGCATGCCAGGGTTTCAGAAGGTTGATGAGATAAATCTGTTCTTGTTTTTGGCGTCCTGGCTGCCGCACCTTGTAGGTTACTTCCCCCATGGGTTCAACCACCTCATAGGGCCCCTGCCATTGGGCCAGAAGTTTGCTTTCTGCCATGGGTACCAACACCATCACCCGATCCCCTGGTTGGAACTGTCGGACTTTTGCCTGGTGATTGTAATAGGTTCTCTGGGCCTCCTGGGCCTTTTCCAAACATTCCCGTACAATAGGGGTGACACGGGCTATCCGGTCTCGCATCTGTATTACATATTCTATTATATTTCTCCCCTCATTAGGTTCCTCTTTCCAAATCTCTTTGGCGATATCTAGTATGCCACAGGGGTGATGTCCGTATAATAACTCGAATGGGGAAAACCCAGTTGAGGCCTGAGGTACCTCCTGGATAGCGAACATAAGGTAGGGCAGTAGAGTGTCCGTCCTTCCCCTCCCAACTTACCACCTTCCTTATCATAGCCTTGAGGGTTTGATTAAACCTTTCTACCAACCCATCTGCGGATGGTAAACTGAAGTTCTCAGGGTATGTATATGGAGCAGCGTACAGAGGTCCTTCATTAGCTTTGACATAAATGGGGTTCCTTGGTTTGTTAATATCTCCTTTGGTAACCCCATTCGGGCAAAGATCCCCACCAGCTCTTTGGCTATCGTTTTAGAGGCTGTGTTCCGCAGGGGGACAGCTTCTGGGTAGCGAGTAGCATAGTCCAAAACAACAAGTATATATTGGTGGCCCCGAGCCGTCTTCTCTGGAGGTCCCACTAGGTCCATGGCTATTCGCTCAAAGGGGACCTCTATGATGGGAAGGGGTACTAAAGGTGCCCTCAGGTGGGGACGGGGACTGTGGAGCTGACACTCCGGGCAGGATGCACAGTACCTTCGCACTTCTTCATGTACTCTGGGCCAGAAGAACTGTCGTAGGACTCATGCCATGGTCTTCTCTACCCCCAAGTGCCCCCCAAAAAGATGATTATGTGCAAGACTTAATACAGTGTTCTGGTGTTTTTGAGGTACTAAGATCTGCTGTACCTTCTGCCCCTGTACTGATGCAAGTCGGTATAAGAGATTCTTCTTCATTATGAAGTAGGGTCCTGGTCCCTGTGTTCTCCCTTCCATGGGGACCCCATCTATTTCAGTCACCTCCTTTCTAATGTTGTTGTACCTTGAGTCTTCAGCCTGGTCCCGTCCAAAATTTCCTCTTCCAGGGCTAATCTGCCCAAGATCTAGGGGCCCAGTCTCTGTTGCCTCTACTGGTTCAGAAGTGTTAGGGTTGGGGTCAGACTCAGGAGCTTCTCCCTCCTGGGTGGCCTCCTTTTCAGCTGCTCGGGTCCACTTACCTACGAGAGCGACCCTCTGGCTTTGGGCCAGTATTTGGGTTCCCAAGGCCTTAGCTGCCCTCCTTTCCCTTTTCGACTTTCTACCATGTCCGGGAATGGAAAATAAATCTGGGGATATTTCAGAGAAGACTTGGGGTTGACAGTCTACTGTGGATGCCTCACTAACGTCAGAATTCCCCTCTTTCTCCAATACTCCTACTGGGAGTAAGTCTCCAAACGGTGGGAAGTCCCTCTCTATGAGCACCGGGTATGGGAGTTTAGGGACTACACTTGCTGCTACCTCAGTAGTGTTCCCCTGAATCTCAATTTTTACTGGGATGGTGGGGTAATAACCAACTGTCCCATGGACACATGTTATCCCCGTACGCTTAGCCCACAGCAGCTGACTACACTTCACAAGCTTCCCCGAGACAAGCGTGATAGTACTCCCCGAATCAACCAGTGCTGTGGTCTCTACCCCATTTAGCTTTACTGGTCTGGTGTACATATGTGGGGTTAGTGAGACCCCCACAAGGTGGATTAGGGAGCATGGGTCTGCCCAGTTCCCCAGGTTACACTGCATAGGCTGCTCAGCATTGGACACTGTTATGTCCCCATTCCCTGCAGGCATAACAACTGTATGGGGCCTTAGGCATTCCCCGGTCTCTTGGTTTGGGCAGTCTAACATCTCGATCCTCTTCTCTCTCAGTGCTCTGACTTTTTGTGCTTCAGCCCCTCTCTTTTTCCACCTGGGCTCTCCTGGTGGCGCCGTCACTCGGCCTCTAGGGCTTAGTGATGCTAGTTTAATCCGGGGTGCCTCTTCCTTAACTGGTCGGGTCAGCTCACTCGCTGTCCTTCGCCTTTCTACCAGTGCAAAAACCTCATCATAGGTGGAGGGTTCGTTCTGGCTTACCCAGGCACGAAGGTCTGGTGGTAGTCCCCTCATATCGGTCGATGACCAGAACCTCTAGTATCTCTTCTGGACTCCGGGACTCCGTTCGCAACCACTTTCGTGCGAGATGGATGGAGGTCGTACAATTGGGACCGCGGGGTTTTATTTTCCTGGTACCTCCACTCGTGATACCGCTGGGCCCGCACTGCAGTCATTACCCCAGATCTGGCCAGGATCTCTGCTTTCAGCTGGGGGTAGTCTGCTGCAGCCTCTTCAGGGAGATCATAGTAAGCCTTCTGGGCCTCCTCACACAGGAATGGGGCTAGGATGCCAGACTACTGATCTCGAGACCAGGCCTCCCATAGGGCCATCCTCTCAAAGGCCAGAAGGTATGCCTCTACATCATCCTCCCGGGACATTTTCTGCAGCCAATGGCTGGCCTGTATGAACTGTGTCCTATCATGGCCATGGTTCAGCTCTGTAAGGGTCTTTACCTGGTTTACCAGTTCTCGCAACATAACTCGGTCTTGAGAAGCCTGGTCCATCAGCAGGCAATTAGTCTCTTGCTGCAGCCGCACTGCCTCCAGTTGGGCAGTTGCCTGGACACGGGTAGCCTCCTGCTGGGCCACCGTAGCTTGTATCAATGCCCGCACTAAGTCATCCATTGTGGTGAAAAAAAAAACAACCCTCTCCTTTTTTTATTTTTTTTTAAATCACCCTCCTTCTTCTGCAGCGCTGTGCACACCAGTATCCCACTGGTAACACCAGTTGTGACAAAGTTCTTCCTCTACCTTGATGGGTCCTGCACTTATTGGCAGATTTGCTCACCTCAGTGATCTCCCCCACAGTCTGGATCAACTCCTCCTGTGTCTGATCAGGAATTGGGAGGTTTGGGGGGAACCCAGGCCCGCCCTCTACTCCGGGTTCCAGCCCAGGGCCCTATGGATTTGCAGCTGTCTATAGTGCCTCTTGTAACAGCTGTGACACAGCTACACCTCCCTGGGCTACTTCCCCAAGGCCTCCTCCAAACACCTTATTAATTCTCACCACAGGACCTTCCTCCTGGTGTCTGATAATGCTTGTACTCCTTAGTCCTCCAACAGCACACCCTCTCAATCTCAGCTCCTTGTGTCTCTTGCTCCCAGCTCCTCACATGCACTTCCTCTCCTCTGGCTCCTCCCTATCTGACTGAAGTGAGCTCCTTTTAAAACTCAGGTGCCCTGATTAGCCTGACTTCATTGGCTGCAGGTGTTCTAATCAGCCTGTCTGCCTTAATTGGTTCTAGCAAGTTCCTAACTACTCTAGTGCAGACCCTGCTCTGGTCACTCAGGGAACAGAAAACTACTCACCCAGTGACCAGTATATTTGCCCTCTACCAGACTCCTGTACCCCACTGGCCTGGGACTGTCACAATATCTGTTTTTATCCCTCCCCATCACCCTTCTCCTGTTGCTCATCTTCTGAGACTGTAAACTCGATGGGGCAGGCGCTGTGTCTGTGTGGACAATGTCTAGCACTTTCTAGATACTATTGGAATACAAATAAACTGCAATCCATTATTTTTTTTAAAAGTCAAATTTGAATTGAAGTCCGTTATAATAGGCTATTTTTTTTTTGTTAGCCAAAGTCTGTAGGATCCATGTAAGGAACAACAATAACAGGGAATGACTGAATTCAGTGTTTTTTAGGAGAAAATAAATGATATGAAAGCATTTAAAGAATGGGAAACTTAATTTTTCCATGTCTCTAATTTTTGTGTCCAGCAAAGATTGGCAGTGGCCAGAGAAACATGAGTACATCCAGGATTTACATCTCAATAACGTTATGCTTTGTTCACAATAAACACCATGATCCAATTAGTTTACTCTATAATTCAAAGAACTCAATGTGGAATCTTCCATTTTGGGGTTAGTTTAGCCATAAAAACTATTCTGAGAATGAACTTTAATCCATATCTTATCTTCTGCTTGAAAATGAACATCCTTTCTATTCTTATCAGAATGTTTCTTCTTTTTAAAAATTTTTGAACGTTAGCCATATTCCTCTTGGCAATTATACTAAGTTGTTCCGACTCAGCTATTGGCTGCACTTGGTTACCTTTGGAATTCTCTCTCTTTTCATGACTACACTCCAGAGACCCCTTTAATAACCTGCCCAGATTTAATCCTGCCATGAAAGCCATGTATGCTCTGATACATACTCTGGTTTCTCTTCAGATCATATAAATCTTTCACTCTGATACAGCTTAGTTTACAGACTACAGTAAAGAAAAAAATCTGATAATCATGTATGCCAGCTCTTATGGTTGGCCTTGTGGTAAGACAAAATCACAGAATTAAAAGCTATGTTCACTCTTTTAGCTAAATTGGTCTGCAGTCTGATATTGTTTGTTTCTTCCCAGATATTACAAATTATCTCAACGTTGTCCCAGTTCATAGCATCATCAGTGATGTCAGCACAATTCTGTGTATAAAATTTGACTAAAGACTTGTCTATGTGGATGTTTAGTGCACGGCACGCTGCGGCGTAAATCTACAGAACTCCTGTATGCTGTGTACTAACTGCATGGACACTGCTGAACACTAAAAGTTTCCAGCTGTGCACTATGGCACTCTTAGTGCACAGCAGCAAGGTCTGCATGGATAGTTAGAATGGCACTGGTGCATGTAGATTTACACCTGAGCTTGCCATGAACTAACTTGCCATTTAGACATGCCCTAGCATATTCCTGCTAACTATGCCACAACATAACTCAAACACTACGTGAAGCTAGGAACTACATGAAAAAAGGTATATAATTATAATTCTTCGTATCAACAGAGTGAATATATTTTAGAAAAAATTATATGTAGAAATGAAAGGATACTTCCCTAGGCCTATAACATTTTTTAAATACTGCTAGGTCAAATCTGGGGCCTACACAGGTTGCTGGTGTTTCTTCAAATCCATATATTTTAAGATTTCTACATTTACATATTTATAAAAAAACACAGTGACTAATTTCTATCATTGTCTTTGAGAGATTTCTATTTTTGCATAATGTCTATTCTTCAATGTTTTTTGTCTGAGTAATTAGGCATGCTACATTTTCATCCTATGATATCAATTTTTGAAAGAAAGTCACCACTACTAGAGGAAGAGACCATATGAACAAAATCTCAGTACTTTTTTTGGTCTTGTTGCCAACGTTGAAAGAATTTTGTGGGAAAGTTGTAGTGGAAAGAGGAAAGTGACAGAACAGAATCAAGAGCTGTTGAAAGCTATGATATGTTGGTACTGTGCTGAAATCTGGTATCACCTGTTGAAAACTGACATGCTGGTGTATCCTCCTGAGAATAATATTTGGTGATGTTTCTAACGGGGATCAGTAAAGAATCTACTAAGCAGTGACCTTGACTCGTAATACATTAGCAGAACACCCATTCCTGAAACCTTGTCTTGGATTGAACTGGAAATATCACTTTTTTGTTTATATTTGTACATAAGTAAAAATGAAGTGTGTTTAACACAATGGTATGAAACTGGAAACATTTTAATAAAATCTGGACTAGATACAAAGATATGTTTCACTTGGCTAGATTTTCATAAAATAAAACTAGGGATGCTCTCATTTTGGAGGATGTGAGATGCGTGGAAGGCTGTCAGAGAGGGTAGACAGAGGGCAGAGAGGGAAAGTGGCAAGCATGAAAAAACAAAGGCTGGGTATATGGCAGAGATATTTGGCAGCTCCTCTTATATGGAAGGGGCGGCAGGTGGGGGACCCTAGCATAGAACCCTATGCCATGCCAGAGTGGAGCTTCCATAACCTTGCTTATAAAAGACAAGGCTGTCAGACATAGTGGCTCTTTCATTGAAGATTTTCACTTCTTGGGTGTTGGAAGTGACAGTTATTTATTATTTGTATCACAGTAGTGCTTAGCACCCTTAGTCATGGCCCTGGACCCTATTGTACTGAGTGTTATACAAACACAGAACAGAAAAGATAGACCATGTCTCAAAGAACTTACAGTCTAAGGCTAGGTTTGCCTTAGAAACTTTTGCCAGTATAGTAATGCCACCTAGAAGTGCAATTTTGGGGGGGCAACAGCTTTAGTGTGGATACACTTATTTTAGCGTAAACGTGGTTTTGCAGCTGTCCCTTTTTTTGCACACCAAACCAGTTCAACCCTCTTGGCAAAAGCACTTTCCTGCTGGTATCAAGTATCAGAGGAGTAGCCAAGTTAGTCTGGATCTGTAAAAGCAGCAAATAGCAGCAAGTCCTGTGGCACCTTATAGACCAACACATGCATCTGACAAAGTGGGTATTCAGGCAGGAAACCTCATGCTCCAATAGGTCTGTTAGTCTATAAGGTGCCACAGGACGCTTTGCTGCTTTTCCTGCTGGTAGAAGCTGCAGTGGAGTTTGCTGATCAAGCTACACCTGTAGCTGTACTTTCAAACCTTGTCTAGCCCCAGACTGAAGTATCTCCCTCTTCGCCCCTCTCAGGCCACCTGCCACCCCCCCAGAGGCGGGGAGGAATTATACCCCCCCACTTCTAACTCCCAAAGGCAGTGGGGGGCAGGGAGCTGCCGCTGGGAGGCAGCCAGGGCAGGTGACAGGCAGGAAGGCCCGAAGAGCCAGCGGGGTGGGCTGACTGGGGCCGCGGCTTCCCTAAGCGAGGCGGGGGGAACGGCGGCGGGTCCGGCCCGTTTACTCTCCAGTGGCCCCGGCCGGCGGCTCCGCGACTTCCGGGCCGGGCCCGCGAGGCCTCTGGCCGGACGGGACAGCTTGGAGCGGCCCCTTCGGCCAGGTAAGAGCCGCAGTGAGGGGGCGGCTGGGGGAGCAGACGCCCCCCCCCGCCCGGTGCCCGGCAGAAGGAACGGCCCGGGGGAGCGGGCGGTCACTGCGGGTGACAGGAGCGGGCAGCCCTGGCTGGCTCCTAGTGATTGCAAGGCGGTGTCACGCCCCCCCCCCCCCCCCACCGAGGGGCTTCCACGGAGATATGTTAACACGTCACTTGACGCCTTTTTATTTATTGTTAAAAATCGACTGAACAATTCAGCTGTGGCGACAGCGTGGCCCGCCGGAGCGGCAAAGGGAGCTGCTGCAGCCACCCGCAAACACCCCCCCCCCCCGGGTTCTGCTCAGTAGGGACAGGGAAGAGCTGTGCTGGTCACTTGCGGTAATATGGGAGGGGGACACATTTTCGAGTTGACCCCAAAACTAAAATATTTAGATCTCCTCAGCAAACTGAAACGTTAAAAAATCATTTGGGGTGACACAAAATGTTTTGTTCCGCCCATAAATAAAACATTTTTCTTTTTCCGGTTTTTTTTTTTAGCAGTTTAACAATTTAGCAAAATGTTCATAATTAAATTGCAGTAACAATTTACTGCAAAACAAAAATTGTTTTGAATCTAAAGGTCAAAATATTTAATTTTGAAAATGTCAAAATATATTTTGTTTTTTCCAAACAAAACAATTTGATGAAATTAACACAAATTTGGTCAACCCAAATCTGCTTTTGTTGGCAAATAATATAAAATATAAAAAAAGGCAGAAAACTTTCACCCAGTTTTAATCCGGTAATCTCCACTTGTCACACCACCATATTAATCTCCACTTGTCACACCATCTACTTGGTTGCATGTGTACTGTTTGTTTAGATGTTATATCTGTGCAGAACTACAGATATTAAAAATTACATTAGACTCAGCATTAAGACTTCTGGCAGCTTGCCAATGTGAATTTCAGTTATACAAAGTTTGGGCACTTCTGGCTCAACTGGAGGCCCCATAACGAACAGTTCTAACTGGGGTTATGTCTGTCTGGCAGTGCAAACGTTCTAACCTTAGCACTTCAGAGTGATCCCTTGCATTTGTTAGATTTCCAAGGTTTCTGGTGGGAGTTCTTTATGAAAGATGTTTTGTTTATGTTGGACCTCAAACACAAGGAATAATTAGAAGGAAAAATAGAGTAAATTTCAACAGAAATGTAAGGTTGTAGAGCTGGATAAAGTAGGCTTGGCTGCTTACTGGTGAAAAGTGCATTTCTTGGCAAGCTGGACCCTATCAAGGCTTTGCTCGGAACTTCTAACAGATATTTTGGTTTAAAAGCTCTTAAATCTTTCTCTTTACAAGAGCATGCAGCAAATTAAAAAAGAAAAGGGGAAAACATTTTGTGGATTTAAATAAGAAAAATCTTTCCAGATGAAAGACTTGGTACCACCTGTTGTGGTAAAAAAATAAGATCTGCACTCTTCAACTCAGAACAAAGGCCAGAATTACTTGGCCTACCTGTAATATTTTTGAAATGTCTCCAATACAAATAACACTTCATGTGGCTTTCTTGATGAAATGTGGTTGAGTTACTAGTCCCTCAGTGTAATTTGGATTCTATTACACTGGAATGATATCACTGTACTTTCTCTAATGATGACCTTATATATACATGGTATTGATAGAAGGTGGGAAATTTAGAACAATTTTGATGAAATTAAACATTGCTTGTCTGCAGGGGCAGCTCTAGACATTTGGCCGCCCCAAGCACGGCGTCATCCTGCAGGGGGAGCTCTGCCGGTCGCTGGTCCCGTGGGACCAGGGACCCTCCGCAGACATGCCACCAAAGGCTGCCTGCCGGCCGTCCTCCTGGCGACCGGCAGAGCGCCCCCTGCGGCATGCCGCCCCAAGCACGCGCTTGGCGTGCTGGGGCCTGGAGCCGCCCCTGCTTGTCTGTCAGTGTTATAAAAAGTAATATCAGGCTGAAGGTTTGATATTTACTTATGAAAATGTGGATGAAAAACTGGAATTAAGACTTTCATGTAGGCTTTTTTATTTTTCAGAAGATATTTTTAAATTATGAAGTTTGTAGTCCTTTCAGTGGTAAGGATGGCTTTGAAAATGTAAACAGCTGCATTGCTGTCTGCTGTGTAGCCAACAGCACTGTAAACCCAGTATGAGTCCCACTAAATTGATTGGAAGGACTCATCTTGACTTCAGTGGGATTTGGATTGGCCTTTAAGCAGTATGAATTTTCCTTATAAACTAATCCTAATATAGAGCACACAGTAATAAGATGAGCCACTGAATAAATGACTTTATTCACTGAGTATTTTCACTTATTTCTTACAGTTGTTATGCACAGGGACTGAATAAATCAGTTGTGTAATTCCTTGGATGAGCTTAGTTCATTGACTAAAAAGGAATTATTGATGGAAGTTCTGGGTTGCAACTAGATCTCAGCTCCTCATTTCTCTTGCCTGCCAATTAAACTGCTTCAGATTTGTGTCTGCTTGCTGTAGCTTTTTCACCATTTTCCATGCACTATTGTTAATTAAATAATATAGTTTCTTACCTTGTGTTTCAGTGTTTAGTGTTTTACATAGTGTGGGGCCGATCCTCAGTGGTTGTAAATTGTCGTAGCTCCACAATGGATGATAGGATTGTAGGGACTGTATTTAAACACAGCAGCAGCTACAGTCTTATATGACAAATTAATAAGAAAATAAAGAAAGCTGAGATTTGTGATGTACCTTCATTACCAGAGTTAAATAATAGTTAGCTAGGTATTTAGACAGTTAAGTAAATACTCTGCTACCAACATTTGGATATAAAAATGTGGACAAATAGCAACCAAACTTTAGTTGTAGTTAACAGTTAAATTTTTCTTTGTTATTTAGGGCATGATTCTTCAGGTATGCCAGTCTACAGTAACTCAGAGATCAATGAAAATATGCATAAGAGTAAGAAAAGTATGGGATATTTTTTTAGAAGATCAGGCTTTTATATTTTATTTGGTGCTTTTTTGAGAGAATGGTAGAGGATTTCTGAAGGCAAATAATCTGTGCAATAAACCAGTGTTTAATTTAACCAAATTAGGTGTGGTAAACCTACATAATCAGCCTTTAATAGCTATTTGCAATGCAGCTCCATTGTTAACATTGCCCAACTGCTCCCCCTTGTGCTAGATAGCGAAGGTTTTAAATACATATTAACTGATTGTGTGTGTTTAGTCTGGAACCATATTTATTTACATTTGTTACAATTATATTTTATTCAGTATTGATACATGTAGTTGGTTGAGTATTAGTGTTAATCAGCTCCAAAAATATTAACTTTAAGGGGATTGTCAAGTAGTTTATACCTAAAATTTGATCTAATTAAAAATTAGGTTAAATATAGTTAAAAATTAAATATAGTGATGCATGTCCTCTAAATTTTAAATTATGTGATTTTTAATAGAAAAATAATCTACATATCTATTATGGGGAAGCTTTTGAAAAGCCATTGTTTTTGGAAGAATAAACCCACACCCCTGAAAACATAGGTACCATCCTTTGACATCTGTCTCTTCAGCATAAGCAGTTAAATAACAAGCTGTATTCCTAGATATTATTAATTATTCTGGTGCATAAAATGTCTTCATAAGGTGCTCCAAAGTTGTTTTAACAAAAACATCCAAGTTAATTTTAACTCCTTTTAAAATATGGGAGGAAAATTTTCTGACAAATAGGAGAAAAAAACAACCCTCAGCATGGATACTTTTTGTTTCAAATATGCAATATGTGGCCTTTAATTTGGTGTGTGTACTTTCTAATTTGTTTGTGCAAATGATAGCATGCACAGAATTTATGTGCAAGTTATTCTGCTCACAAAATTGTGCATGCTCACTTGGAAGCTGGCTTGAATCCTCTGAAAACTTGACCCTTGCATTCTCTGGGAGTTAGTGGTAGTATTTAATGTTTGTATGTGCTAGTTGTAACACAAACATGTAGTAAATGACTGTCCTAGTGGAAAGCTAAACATGCTCATCATGTTGGTATCCTTTAGATTAAAGCTAGCATTATATTTTCTAGTAATAAAACATGATACTTCTGTAGCAATTTTCACCTGAAGATAAGAATGTTTTACAAGTTTTAATGAGCAAATAATCAAATCTCTGTGATGTAGGTAAATATTAAACCCATTTTATAGATGGGAAACAGGTACAGATGTAACTTTCCCAAGGTCATACACCAAATCAGTGGTAGAGGCCATGAATCCTGATTCATACACCCTTGCTCTAAATGTTAGATATATTCCCTCCCTAAAGAGGCCACTTCTATTCCATGTTTTCCAGTACAGCAGAAACTATTTTAGAGGCTTGGCCACTTCTTTGTGTAAAATACGTGGTTTCTTTTATTGCTACAGGTCAGTACTATACGTGAGCTTTTTATAACTATCCATATCACTGTAATGTCTGGAATAAAAAGTGATATCATGCTTAGTCCTCTCCTAGTTAGTTTCTGTCTGACAAGATTTTGTCAGAATTAATGTTTTCTGTTTATTAATATATTAAACCATTTTAGTGCATTTTAGATTGCATTTGAGCTGATTTTAATTAATGTATTTTATCATTTTTAAGAGGAGTCACATTTTACATGAACAAGCTCAGGGTTGTATGTGTCATGTCTATTTAAATTTTTACAGTTAATTGGATACATATGTACTGTATTAAAACCAATATGCTCAGATCCTAAGTGGTTTTGTGAAAATGAACAGATTTTTATTTAAAACAGCTTATTTTCATCCACTTTTAACACAAACCATTTTTCAATACAAATATATTTGGATGTGTATGTATGGTTCTGTTTTCCCATTTCTTTTCCAAACTCAGATTTATTTTACTAATTTAATAGCTATTCATTGAATCAGTGCTTTTTAATTGAAGCCAATAAAATTTAATGCCAGTTTCTCTGAAGCAATGCCAATTAACTAAAAAAAACCCCACATTTCTGAAATGGATGTGTTCATAGAGTGCCTGTCAAGTACCTGACAGAAAATGGAGATAAGGAAAGATGTAGAGGGAGAGGACTAAAATCAGGGACACTACATCATAAAAAGGAATAAGGTTTCAGAAACGTACAAAGAGTTTTTAAATAACCTGTTTTGTCAAAAGATTTCTTAGCTAATAACTATATGAGCCAAAACCAAGTATGCATGTTTTTAATAAAGCCAGGGTTATTTTATTCTTAGAATGCAGTTTAATTCAAACCAATTAGTTAATAAGATCTGTGGATATAGGCTAGAGACAGGGTTTAGCAATTTTAACTACTCACATTTATTGAAATGAAGGATTTTAGAAAAGTGGCAAAATTAAATGGAAGATAGTGTAGCTTAAGTAAACAGAGCACAGGTGTATTGGAACTAATATACAGTAGTCTTACTCAGACCAAAGTAGATTTCCATTCATGTAAACATGTTTGCCAACTGATGGTGTGCTCTTAGAACATTTGGCAAAGGGTCATTCTCAGATAAGGTCATATAATAAATGACAAGTAGAATTTTTAAATGCTTTCAGTGGATTAATACAATGGATTTTTTAAGATTAAGGGGGTTATTACATCCATTTGGTGCCTTTACTGCTGGAAAAATAACTGAGAGCAGGAGTTTTTTGTGTTACCTTGGAAAAAGATCTTCTAGAAGTCAAACACTATTAACTTTAACGAAGTAGCTTTGATGGCAGGGAAAAGACAGCTGATACTACACTTCCCTAACAATAAACCACATTGACAGATAAAAACAAACATGTGCAAGATAACGTATAGCATTTCAGAGAACAGGGCCAGTAACTAATGTAGACTGATGTGAACTTTGCTTTTCTTTAAAGACTGTTACTTCTTCTGTTGTGGTAACTTCTAAAAGCAGAAAAATTTAATTCTGTTTTTATGGCAAAGTTTTAAAATGTTATTACTGGAGTAGCTAAGTATGACTGTTCTGACAACTCTAATACCTATGACTGTAACTTTTGGAGAACAGATACATCTTCAAGAAGATTGCTTTACTTACCAATTTTGTATACCACTGTTTAACTTGGAAGAAATAGTAAGTTCTTTGGTTGTGATAACTTGCTCCACCTCTTTGCCAACCCCCACCTCTTTAACTTCCTTTAATTTTGCATTCTACTCTGGAGGCCTGGTACTGATCTGGTCATTGTTACTAACTTAGCTGCAGAGCCTTATTGCCTTTCAGGCATTGCTAACGGTGAGGCAAAATGGACTCAATGCACTTGACTGAAGTAAACAGTATGGGGCGTGTGGTTAATTTTTTGTCACTAATGCTTGTTTGAGACAGAATAACTGTGTGTGTATTTGACTGCCTTAGTTTATCTAATCATTAATCAGAAAATCTAGTATAACTGATTTCAACGATAAAGCATAACCCAAATACACCACCTAAATATTTTTCCTAACAATACTTCACTCAGTACTTTAAAACAATATTTTCATTCCATTAAAAAAAATAGAAAACCTTCAGAAAAATAGTTCATTGTTCTGGGGCAATACTTGTGGATTACTTCTATAATTTCTCGTACCAGTGATCATGAAGGCTTATACAATAGATATGAATCTCATTGTTGAGTTTGGTGGTTCAGTTTAGCCCCTAGCTCACTGGGACATAGTATGCTGGGCTGTCTCATACAGTGGAAACCAAGTAGTCCTAGCTGGGGACCTAAAATTGGGGAGGAACTCATGGGAGCCAGACATTTAAAATAACTGGAGTGCTGTTGAATTATTCCTTCCTCTTACCTTTGCTACTTGGAGCAATCAGCTTGCTCTCGTGGGGCATATTTAACAGTGGATTTCCTTTTGTTTGGTCCTTATCGATACTTGAAAGAAATGTAATTAATGTTTTTTCTTCAGTTGTTATTCTGTGTAGAATAAAATTTTCTTCTGTTTTTTTCTGTTCTCAAAGAGCCTCATGCGAAACCAGTAACTCTGAAAGTTCACTTGTTCCTACATGTTTCAAAGAGCTGCTGTATCCGTAATTTGTTTGCTTGTGGCACCTTAAAATGTTGATGTTAGTCAATTGGGAATAAACAAATATGGGATTATCGGTGGAAGTGGTGAATAAGCAGCAGAAGCAGGTAGAACTAAAACTCTTGCTTTCTTTTACTGAGTAAGAAAAAGCATTAGGTTAGAGAAATACAGAAAATGATATATAGGCAGAGAATGTGAGGTGACTATTAATGGTGATTTCACATATGGAAAATTCCATTAAAGTTCATGGGAAACAGTGTGAAGTGACCCTAAATTTACTCTGAAGGAAGGTAGCAGAGGCCATATAGGTTTGAAGAGTATGCATTCTAGGATGGGTGAAGGATGTGAAGGAGGTCAGAAAGGTTGGGCCTGTAGTGAGAGCATGATGTACTCCGCCTACTCCCATCCCTCAGAAAGATTTCTAAGGGCCTGTTCCAGCTGGTGTAAGTTAATGCAGCCCATCGGCTGCTCAGATTTGGTAGGGAGCCAGTTCAGCCACCCGGCCAGTGCAGAATTGGGGGAGGCATAGGGCATGTGTTGCCTCCCCTCCCAGTTGCACTGTGGAATAGAAGATTGAGCCGTAGGCTTTAACAAAAGGAGCTAACCATATCATCTGCTCTTTTCTCATATTGTATATGTTAAACTACTGAAGTTCTTAAAACAAACAGACTTCCCACAGTTGAGATTTTTTTTTTATATGAGCAACATGCCTTCTAAATAGAAGGCTTTTCAAAGATTTTCAGGAGACATTAGCATCTGTTTGTATGTGAGTAGGCAGGAACATTATATATATATAGTGATGATGATACTTATAGTTATAGCTCTTTGTGCTTTGAAAATATTAAATAATGAGGTATAAATAAATATTATTCCCATTCGCAGAAATGGAAACTAATGCAAAATTTGTGACTTGCTTCATGCCACTATGTGATTTATGGGGAAAATTCACAGGTGTTATGCCAAGGGTGGCTAGGCATTCCTACGTACTGGCTATTTATGGCTGCTATGGTGGCTCAGAGGTAGCTCAGTCCTGTGCTGAATTGGCATGTGGCGGTCCTATGATCCGGGTGGAATATTGCTTCTCCCTGTTAGTCCCTGTGCTGTGCTCAGCAGTGGAACAGGGGTGAAATTGTCTTCCATGGGAAACTCCTTCACTGAAGTCCTTTTAAAGCTAGACAAGATAAAGCACTAGGGAAGGCCTGGTAGGAACAAGGGATGATCTAGATCAGTGGCTCTCAACCTTTCCAGATTACTGTACCATTTTCAGGAGTCTGGTTTGTCTTGTGTACCCCAAGTTTCATCTCACTTAAAAAGTACTTGCTTACAGATCAGGCATAAAAATACAAAAGTGTCACAGCACAGTCATACTGAAAAATTGCTTACTTTCTCATTTTTACCATATAATTGTAAAATAAATTAATTGGAATATAAATATTGTACTTATATTTCAATGTATAGTATATGGAGCAGTATAAACAAGCCATTGCCTGTATGAAATTTTAGTTTGTACTCACTTCGCCGGTGCTTTTTATGCAGTTTGCTGTAAAACTAGGCAAATATCTAGATGACCTGATGTAACCCTGGAAGACTTTTGTGTACTCCCAAGGGTACATATATCCCTGTTTGAGAGCACTGGACTAGGTGACCTATTACATCTTTTCCTGAGAGGTAACCTCTACTACTCCTGTGATTCTGCTCCATGGCTAGCAATGCCTTGTGGATCCATTTCGCAGCAGATCATCTGGCGCTGTACCTACTCTTTCCTCTCCCCAAGCCAGGGCTGCCCAGAGGATTCAGGAGGCTGGGGCAAAGCGGGGGAGCTTGTATTCACCTGGCGGTGGTCCGGGTCTTTGGCAGCATTTTGGTGGCGGAGGGCCATTCAGTCGCTCCGCGTCTTCGGCAGCACTGAAGGGCCCCCCCCACCACTGAAGACCCGGACCACCGCTGAGCCGTGTGGCCCCTGCGGCAAATTGTGTGTGATCATTTGCTTTCTAGAGAGCCCTTTTGCATCTGGCTTCCCCAACTCCTATGCTCCATATGCAACAAACACCCACACTGATTACCCGTTTGTGGTCCTGAGGAAGGAGGCAGGATTTGATCCTAATGACCTTTCAATGTGAATGAATAATAATATTGAGACTAGAATTATTGCTGGTATTTCCTGGTTTAGCCAACTGGAGAGCTTTTTGTTCTTCATGAGCCTATAAAAATATTCAATTTCTGCTTCCTACAAAAAACAGTATTTGAAATATTATTATCTCCAAATACCTAGATTAGTTCACTAAAGGTTCCTTTCTAAAGCGGAGAATTTACAGTTTGGAATTAGTGCCACCCCCTATATTAGCTTACACGTTTCCTGGACTCAAGCCTCTCATTCAGGCCTTCACTATTTAAATTACACCACTGTAAACTCCCTTAGGCTTTGTCTTCACCAGGAGAAAATGCATGTTCTTATAATGTGGTAACTAACGTGGTAAAATCCTAGTGAAGAAAAGGTAATTCTTTGTTTACCTCAGCCTGCGAATGTGTGAAAAGTACAAACTGCCTTGTCTTTGCTAGGATTTTACCCTGTGTTAGTTACCACAGGTTATCTATCACGTGGTACGAAAACGCCTTTCTTCATAGCGTGGATGCACCCTTATACTCAGTTCCTCGGAAATAGGTGATGTGTAAGTGATACCATTGTAGGTAATGGGTGTGAGTCTAACTCACTGAGTTGTAATAGCCTATGCACAGAGGGATCCAGAAGTCAGTGTAAGTCATACCAACTGTGTGTGTGTGTGTGTGTGCGCGCGTGTGTGCGCGTGTGTGTGTGTGTGTGTGTAATGTAGATGACTGTTCTCAAAGCCAAATCCTGCTCTTGCCTTGACAGCCATAGGGATCCATCCAAGAATGGAACCAATGCAATATAGGGGGTTGAGTAAGCCATGTACAGCACAGTACAGTACATTGTGACATTTGGCTTCACATTAATATCCTGTGTGGCACAGCACAGAAGTTCTTGATTTGGCCTCAGTGCTTGCTAGCCTCTTTTAAGGAAAATGAATGTATTCCACAGATTCAGTAGACAGTTTTAATTGCTTCTCATTACTCAGTAAAATCCACATTCATCACTGAAGACTACATACATGGTAAGACTGAAGTTTTAAAATCCACTGTTGAGTTACCCAAGAGCATAAAAAAGCACATCCAGATGGAGCATTTTAATCACTATTGGATAGCACAGAAATGACTAGATTAAAAAAAAAATCAAAAGTTTGACAATTTTTGTACTAAAAACAAATTCAGTCCCAATCAGTTTTTTTTTAAAAGTAACTGAAATAACAGATATCAGAGGGGTAGCCATGTTAGTCTGGATCTGTAAAAGCAGCAGAGAGTCCTGTGGCACCTTATAGACTAACAGATGTTTTGGAGCATGAGCTTTCGTGGGTGAATACCCACTTCGTCGGATGCATGTAGTGGAAATTGACAGTGAAATAACAGAAAGTGGCCTGGAAAATAGGAAAAGGAAAATATAATGGATCTGGGTCTCCTTATTTTGGCTTAACTGCAAGATCATTTCTCCTTCACACTTTGTCTTTCCTTTTTAGTATAGTATTAAAGCCGATCTCTTTTGAAATTAATAATTCCATATTGCTGTCTGATTTCAAGGGGCAAAGTGTTTTTTGCTGTTAGGTTCACACACTGCTCATCCTTTTCACCTCTTAGATGCAAATTTACTTCTGTCATACAGAACCTCTATGTTATTTCACATTTTGATATTTTAAATTATGTAGAGTGCATCAGAATTACTAACTCATGATCCTGATGCTATTAAAAGCAATTTATTTTAAGATTCCTGATCTACATTTTTTTCTCTCTCTCTTACTTTGGCATCGTTGCATTGTGCAGTTAGACCTTTGGCAGGTGGAGTAATAATCTTAAATTTTAAAAATGTACATTCATGGAATGCAATGCCATCAGCTTAGTTCAGGATTGCAGAGAGCTGTGCCCTCTTGTGTTCATTTGTAAAGAAGTAGAAATAAGAACGAAAGAAATAGAAAACAGCCTGGATTCTAGGACAAAACCTATTGTACTGAACTCAGATGGTACTTATAAATCACAACTAGTCTGATTCAGAGCCATGAATGATTCTTGAACTGTTTAAATAAAATATAGTATGGGATTTTTTTCCCCCTGAGGACATGTATTTTGATTTAAAATCTTATACTAAAAGGAGAGGAACTACAGAGTGTAGAACCCAGATATTATTAATAAGTTGATGAATGAAAAGGATAACAATCACCAAAATCATAATCATGTCAGATGTTTTTCCCAAAGAAAATCAGGATAAAACCTAATTATTACAAACAAGCTATCTAATAGAGCATCTCCAATTCTTAGACTGTTATTTCATGTACCTCATATTTGGCCAAATACAATTAATTTGTTGTAGATACTAGGATTGTCGATTAATTGCAGTTAACTCACGCAATTAACTCAAAAAAATTAACTGTGATTACGATTAATCATGATTATTTTTTTTACTGTTAATAGAATACCAATCGAAATTTATTAAATATTTTTGGATATCTTTCTACTTTTTCAAATATATTGATTTCTATTACAACACAGAATACAAAGTGTACAGTGCTCACTTTATATTATTATTTTTTATTACAAATATTTGCACTGTAAAAATGATAAACAAAAGAAATAGTATTTTTCAATTCACTTTATACAAGTGCTGTAGTTCAATCTCTTTATCGTGAAAGTGTAATTTACAAATATAGATTTTTTTTGTTACATAACTGGACTCCAAAAACAAAACTATGTAAAACTTTAGAACCTACAAGTCCACTCAGTCCTACTTCTTGTTCAGCCAATTGCTAAGACAAACAAGTTTGTTTACATTTACGGGAGATACTGCTGCCTGCTTCTTATTTACACTGTCACCTGAAAGTAAGAACAGGTGTTCGCATGGCACTTTTGTAGCCGGCGTTGCAAGGTATTTACGTGCCATATATGCTAAACATTCATATGCCCCTTCATGCTTCGGCCACCATTCCAGAGGACATGCTTCCATGCTGGTGATGCTCTTTAAAAAACAATGCATTAATTAAATTTGTGACTGAACTCATTGGGGGAGAATTGTATGTCTCCTGTTCTGTTTTACCTGCATTCTGCCATATATTTAATATTATAGCACTCTCGGATGATGTCCCAGCACATGTTCATTTTAAGAACACTTTCACAGCAGATTTGACAAAACACAAAGATGGTTCCTGTGACGTTCCCCTCTGGTGTTATCCGGACTGGTGATCTGCTAGGTCACTCCAATCCTTGACTCTGGGAGCCACCCTTACCCTGCTCTACTGTGAGAACCCCCACTCCTGGGCTGTTCACGCACAGCCTCTGGCTTGTAAGATGCTCCTTGGATTGTGCAACCCAATGACACTAGCAAGTAACTCCGGTCCCAGACACAACCCTAGGAACCTCCATCTTTCAGTGTCCAGTTATTCTTGCTAGACACTGCAAGCTTATTTGAGTTAATCAATTTAACAAAGAAATTGATATGTACCAGGCTTGTTATCTCCAGGGGAATCTCTGACACACTTCAAACCAAACACACTGCTTCAGGTAGAATAAACAAACAAATTTATTAACTACAAATATAGATTTTAAGTGATAAAAAGTGATTGGCAAAAAGACTGGTTGCCAAAATAAAATAACATATAAGCACGCAGTCTAAACTCTCAACCCTATTAGACTGGGCAACATCTAGATTAAGCAGTTTTTCTCACCCCACTGGATATTGTAGTCCTTAATATACAGATTTGTTCCTTAAGCCTGGGCCAATTTCCTCTGTTGGAGTCTTGTCTTCTTCTCAGTGTCTTAGTTGCTTGCAGCAAGGTAGGGGCCCAGTATGTGTCCACTCTGTCTGTTTTATACCCTCAGTCCATGTGCTTGGGGAGCACAAGTCCAGGCATGTCTGGGGGGCATTATCGAGTCTCTCCAAGCAAGGCTGAGCAATTCCTCTGGTGTGGCCTCATGCAGGTGAGTCATTGCATTGTAGCTCTCTTGCTGGACAATGGCTGTTGAGTTGTTTGACATCCCACCCGGGTGCTGGTTACTTTCCTTGCTGTTGCCTCTGGGGAGCTAATATCTGGCTGATTCCCCAATTTATGCCATGTTTTAGTGACCACCGTACAACACAATTCTCATACCTTCATATGCATTAATTATACATATATATGGCTAGAGAAATGACTTTCAGCAGATCATAACCTTTCCCCTGATACCTTGCAAGGCATGCTTTATATGTAAGATCATGATTATATGAAAATGAGGAATATGGGGTTACATTATGCTCCTCACGGTATAGAATGTCACAGTATCAGTGTGAGATTTCTAATGATAGATACAGCATTTGACCCAAGGTTTAAGAATCTGAAGTGCCTTACAAAATCTGAGCGGGACAAGGTGTGCAGAATGCTTTCAGATGTCTTAAAAGAGAACACGCCGATGCAGAAATTACAGAAGGCGAACCACCAAAAAAGAAAATTAACCTTCTGCTGGTGGCATCTGACTCAGATGATGAAAATGAACATGCGTCGGTCTGCTCTTCTTTGGATCGTTATTGAGCAGAATCCGTCATCAGCATGGATGCATATATTCTGGAATGATGGTTGAAGCATGAAGGGACATATGAATTTTAGTGCATCTGGCACGTAAATATCTTGTGATGCTGGCTACAACAGTGCTATGTGAACGCCTGTTCTCACTTTCAGGTGACGTTGTAAACAAGACGTGGGCAGCATTATCTCCTGCAAATTGTAACCAAACTTGTTTGTCTGAGCGATTGACTGAAGTAGGGCTGAGTGGACTTGTAGGTTCTAAAGTTTCACATTGTTTTATTTTTGAATGCAGTTTTTTTGGTACATAATTCTACATTTGTAACTTCAACTTTCATTATAAAGAGATTGTACTACGGTACTTGTATTAGGTGAATTGAAATATACTATTTCTTTTGTTTTTTACAGTGCAAATATTTGTAATAAAAAATAAATATAAAGTGAGCACTGTGCACTTTGTATTCTGCTTTGTAATATATGAAATAATGAAAATGTAGAAAACATCTACAAATATTTAAATAAATGGTATTCTGTTATTGTTTAACAGTGTGATTAATCGTGTGATTAATGGCGATTAATTCTTAAATCACACAATCGCAATTAATTTTTTAATTGCTTGACACCCTAGTAGATATTAATATTTTTGTTAATACAAATGCATGAACCCTCTTTAGTGTATTACTCCTTCGTGTAGTATTTTGTATGTGTCTTTACAAGTTAGATTATAGTTGTAGTAGAAAGCAACTTCTTGCTTATTAGTGAGAGTATGGATAGTATATTTTACAGTATTTGAAAAATTAGCATTAGCTTGGCAGGGGAATGGACTGGCTGGTATAGTCATCTAAGTTCTAGGATTCCATATGGCTAAAATTAACATAATGATGTAGCATATTCAGTATTTTGTATAGTCAGATTTTAATTGTTTTATATACAT
Source organism: Gopherus flavomarginatus (assembly GCF_025201925.1). Classification (NCBI taxonomy): domain Eukaryota; kingdom Metazoa; phylum Chordata; order Testudines; family Testudinidae; genus Gopherus; species Gopherus flavomarginatus. The sequence goes on from NC_066621.1 coordinate 66,798,108, forward strand.
ATATCAGGATTTACTGAAATCACAGTTTAGTTTAGTTTGAATTGTGGTGGAATGTACTTAAATATGGATTGTTCCCCCCCCCACTTTTAAATTCTAACCTTAAGTTGACTTTTGCCTATTGTGTGACCTCCTCTATAATTTTTAGGCTTATTTCCTGTGTGGGATCTGAAGTACGCATAAATCATGCCTTACGCTGACCTGTTCCTTAGCATGGATAATATTTTGATTCATACTGTGTAACACAATTTTTACAACAATGCTGATTTCTTTTTTTGTCAACCTGGAGTTCCTTTGATTTGGAGTTTTAAGGAAAGTAAAAATCTACTTTAGTTTGCAAAGAGACAGTGGTTTAATGCAAGAGCTCTTCATCTCGAGACCTCAGTGAAGATCTAGGTGGAATCACATATAAAATGACTGTCTAACTGTACCCACGAAAGCTTATACCCAAATAAATCTGTTAGTCTTTAAGGTGCCACCGAACTTCTTGTTGTTTTTAACAATCCTCAGTTAGACATCCATTCAAATCAGAACATTGCCTCATAGCTTGGCAAAAGTCCATATGTTTAGTTGTCTCTGCTCAAGGCAGAACCAGGTCAGGAACAAACGAGGGTTTTGCAAGTCAGGATTAAGATCTGTGAGAGCAGAGTGGTGTGAATTTGGATTTGTATTTCATTACAAATCAGAAACTTTAGCCTGGCTTTGCCTAAAGGTTTGTGAACTTTTCAACAAATCTGCAGTAAATTCTTGTGAATCTGAGTGATTTCAGAGGTTTTCCATCACAAAAAGATTTGTGTTCTATATGTTCCTTATAGGAATTAAGAATCGAATAGAAAATTTGGACATGTAACATGATCATCTTTTGACCTGTATGTGCACTGTTTACATACCAGTCTCCCTATTTTTTATTTATATTGCCTACCTGGTTTTTTAAAGTATATGAAGAAAAAAGAACCAAATCTTGAAAATTCTGTTCAGCCAATTCCCATAGATTATAGAATTTAGGATTTGGCCAAAGGTGGGGGAAATGTGTGTGTGTGTGTGTGTGAACAAGAACTAATGTTTTCAAATAATATTGTAAATAGTAAGAACAAGGATTATATTAAGTAAAATAGAAATTTTGGAATTCAAGTAATAAGTAGTCATTTTGGAGCCTTCCTAATGGAAAGAAGGTAGAGCAATTTAAGGAGAGTACTTGCAGCAAGGAGATAAAACAGATTTTAATACCTGGTGGTCACTCAATCCTGATCTTCCCTAATGGGCCCTCCTTATCCAGGCCAAATCAATAGGGCCAGTTTTTATTAAAAATGACCTTCCTATAGAAGAATCTTGAGACAACTTTGAAGTGCCTAGTAAAACTGAGAATCCCATGCTGAGGGAACTGCTGTGTTTTATAGGACACTGTCAAGGCAATATTCCTGCAGGTGACATTCATGTATAACACATAGTTTAGCAAACTGCTATGAGGCTGAAGGAAGAAGGGAATTTTAAATGATGAAACTCTTCTTATGGACTAGATAAACTGGAAAACCCAGTTTGGTTACCCATATTGTTAGTGGTTTAACCTTGGGAGCTGTAGGTAAATGACTTGTGTTGTTTTGTCGTAGCAGAAAGCAAAACTTTATTTCTGAGATGCTTGTTTCCTGTTAGACTCAGAATATCCTTAGCATATTTCACAAGCACAGTACAGAGATACCTTATTGTTGCCAATGATACTAGGTTATCAGACTTCCATCAAATGTACATTTTTCTCTTACACTTTTGAAGATAACCAATGGGCTTAAATGGAGTAATGAAGTAAGAAGTTATCTGTGGCATCATTTTGCAGAATCTTTCTGTAAGGTATACTGCAAGAATTAATGGTGATACTGTCATCATTAATTTCAATGGTTTCCTGTTTGATGCTGTCAGACTTCCTTGAAGTGAAGGTAGGAGCTAGGCAAAGGCATTGAAACGCTAGCAGCAAGGCTACAGAAGGAGGTGGGGTATGGAGTAGCATACGTCTAGGGGACTGGATGGTCTGCTCTGCAGGTAGACAAAGTTGTCTAGTTTCCTGCACATCTGCTCCTGATGTTCTTTTTGCTGGGAGAACTTGATATGGCCTTAGCTTTGTAAGTTCTTAGTTTTCATCTTCATGTACTCCACATACCATCCCATTCTGCTTACATGCATACACTTGACCTCTACCCATTCATCTGTATTGTTATCCTCTGAGATCTGACAGGCTAAATTGGGTTGGGTCAGGTCAATAGTTGGGTAGGCAATCTCCAAGGTGCACCTAGATGCTGCTGGATGCGGTGTTTGTAAGGCTGAAGGTAGCACTCTTTCTTCCTAGTCAGTATTAAACCCCAGCATAAGAACTGAGTCAAAGGTCCATCCAGCCCAGTATCCTGTCTGCTGACAGTGGCCAATGCCAGGTGCCCCAGAGGGAGTGAACCTAACGGGTAGTGATCAAGTGACCTCTCTCCTGCCATCCATCTCCACCCTCTGACAAACAGCTATCCTGGCTAATAGACATTAATGGATTTAACCTCCATGAATTTGTCTTGTTCTCTTTTAAACCCTGTTATAGTCCTAGCCTTCACAACCTCCTCAGGCAAGGAGTTCCACAGGCTGACTGTGCGCTGTCTGAAGAAGAACTTCCTTTTATTTGTTTTAAACCTGCTGCCCATTAATTTCATTTGGTGGCCCCTAGTTCTTAATTATGAGAACAAGTAAATAACGTTTCCTTATTCACTTTCTCCACACCACTCATGATTTTATATACCTCTATCATATCCCCCCCCTTAGTCTCCTCTTTTCCAAGCTGAAAAGTCCTAGCTTCTTTAATCTCTCCTCATATGGGACCCATTCCAAATCCCTAATCATTTTAGTTGCCCTTCTCTGAACTTTTTCTAATGCCAGTATATCTTTTTTGAGATGAGGAGATCACATCTGTGCGCAGTATTCAAGATGTGGGCATCCCATGGATTTATATAAGGGCAATAAGATATTATCCGTCTTATTCTCTGTCCCTTTTTTAATGATTTCTAACATCCTTTTTGCTTTTTTGACTGCCGCTGCACACTGCGTGGACGTCTTCAGAGAACTATGTACGATGACTCCAAGATCTCTTTCCAGATTAGTTTTAGCTAAATTAGCCCCCATTATATTGTATGTATAGTTGGGGTTATTTTTTCCAACATGCATGACTTTACATTTATCCACATTAAATTTCATTTGCTATTTTGTTGTCCAATCACTTAGTTTTGTGAGATCTTTTTGAAGTTCTTCACAGTTTGCTTTGGTCTTAACTATCTTGAGCAGTTTAGTATGCTGCAAACTTTGCCACCTCACTGTTTACCCCTTTCTTCAGATCATTTATGAATAATTTGAATAGGATTGGTCCTAGGACTGACCCTTGGGGAACACCACTAGTTACCCCTCTCCATTCTGAAAATCTACCATTTATTCCTATCCGTTGTTGCCTGTCTTTTAACCAGTTCTCAATCCATGAAAGGATCTTCCCTCTTATCCTATGACAACTTAATTTAGGTAAGAGCCTTTGGTGAGGGACCTTGAAATCTAAGTACATTATGTCCACTGGATCCCCCTTGTTCACATGTTTGTTGACCCCTTCAAAGAACTCTAATAGATTAGTAAGACATGATTTCCCTTTACAGAAACCATGTTGACTTTTGCCCAACAATTTATGTTCTTCTATGTGTTTGAGAATTTTATTTTTTACTAATTGTTTCAACTAATTTGCCCAGTACTGACGTTCGACTTCCCAGTCTGTAATTGCCGGGATCACCTCTAGAGCCCTTTTAAAATATTGGCGTTACATTAGCCATCTTCCAGTCATTGGATACAGAAGCCGATTTGAAGGACAGGTTACAAACCATAGTTAGTAGTTCAGCAATTTCACATGTGAGTTCTTTCAGAACTCTTGGGTGAATGCGATCTGGTCCCTGTGACTTGTTACTGTTAAGTTTATCAATTAATTGCCAAACCTCCTCTAATGAAACGTCAATCTGTGACAATTCCTGAGATTTGTCACCTACAAAGGACGGCTCAGGTTTTGGAATCTCCCTAACATCCTCAGCTGTTAAGACTGAAGCAAAGAATTCATTTAGTTTCTCCACAATGAGTTTATCGTCTTTAAGTGCTCCTTTTGTATCTCAATCCTGCAGGGGCCCCACTGGTTGTTTTGCAGGCTTCCTGCTTCTGATGTACTTAAAAAACATTTTGTTATTACCTTTTGAGTTTTTGGCTAGCTGTCCTTCAAACTCCTTTTTGGCTTTTCTTATTACATTTTTACACTTAATTTGGCAGCGGTTATGCTCCTTTCTATTTACTTCACTAGGATATGACTTCCACTTTTTAAAAGATGCCTTTTTATTTTTCACTGCTACATTGTTGTTAAGCCATGGTGGCTCTTTTTTAGTAATTTTACTGGGGTTTTTAATTTGGGGTATACATTTAAGTTGGGCCTCTTATTATGGTGTCTTTGAAAAGCATCCATGCAGCTTGCAAGGATTTCACTCTAGTCACTGTTCCTTTTAATTTCTGTTTAACTAACCTCCTCATTTTTGCATGTTTCCCGTTTCTGAAATTAAATGCCACAGTGTTGGGCTGTTGAAGTGTTCTTCCCACCACAGGAATGTTAAATGTTGTTATATTATGGTCACTATTTCCAAGAGGTCCTGTTATAGTTAACTGTTGGACCAGATGCTGCGCTCCGGACTAAATCAAGAATTGCCTCTTCCTTTGTGAGTTCCTGTACCAGCTGTTCCAAGAAGCAGTCATTTAAAGTATCGAGAAATTTTGTCTCTGAATTTCATCCTGAGGTGACACGTGCCCAGTCAATATGGGGATAATTGAAATCCCCCACTATTACTGAGTTCTTAATTTTGATAGCCTCTCTAATCTCCCTTAGCATTTCATCGTCACTGTCACTGTCCTGGTCAGGTGGTTGATAACACTACTCTACAGCCAAAATGCTTCTGAAATAAATGTAGTCCAACTTTACTAATTCTGCGTCACTGAGAACGAAAATGATGCTTAAAATTGTTGATTGGCTCTAGTTTTCAAAATATGCTATTGGGTCAGTATATACGACCCTTGACTTGGGAATGGCGGCGGATAAGTGAGTTATAAAGGGAAGGGTCTCAGTTTAAACCAGAAATGACTAAAATACATCTTTGACTGGATCTATGAATAAATCTATGACTGGGTTTGGACAGTACTTGCTTTTGAGGCAAAACAATGAATGATGCAATTTGAAGCTGGTATTGCATCATACATGATATGAATTGCATCATGTTATTCCTAGAAGTCATGGATGATGCAATCATAACGAAGCTTACATCACTCTGCTGAACAAACTGCCCTATATCAGCTCTAGAAATGATACAGTGTCATGCTCTCTTATTTGCCAGTGTTTGATTTTGCAAAGGGACACATTTCTGTTTAGCCAAAGTGAGCGGAGATGCCTCGTACTTGTGTGAACAGTGCAGATAACTTCTGCTATGTTTGTGGTGAAGTGACTTTTGCATCACAAAAGCGCAGTATAACCACTATGGTTAAGAAAGCCTATCACCTTTCTTTTGGCTGCAAAATTGGAGATCAGGACGAGAGGTGGGCCCCACACATATGCTGCAACACTTGTGCAACAAATCTTCACCAGTGGTGAAGGAAAAGGAAGGAAAAGGAAATCTATGCCTTTTGCAGTGCCAATGATTTGGAGAGAGCCAACAGATCCTACCATCAATTGTTACTTCTGCATGGTGCCTCCAGTTGGGAAAGGTGTGTCAAAGAAGAAAAAGTGGACTGTGCATTATCCAAACATTCCATCAGCTATATGCCCAGTACCCCACGGAGAAGGACTGCCAGTTCCTGATGCACCAGAATCATTCTCACTTGAGTCAGACGAGGAAGAGGAAGAGGATGAAACTTCTGGTCCTGAACCATCAATGTCACAGGACCCACATTTTCTCCCATCCTCCTCCTCTGAACCACACCTCATAACACAAGGTGAACTGAATGACCTTGTCAGGGATTTGAAACTACCCAAGAGTAAGGCAGAGCTGTTGGGCTCCAGACTACAGCAGTGGAATCTCCTGGGAGGCTATCAGGGCAAATGGAGCCCATCAATGCTTGCAGACTATTGCTGGACAGTGACAAGAGATGCTCTATTTAATGAATACAAGAGACAACCCAAGAAGCGCCGAGTAGACACTGAATAGGACTAAACTATGTACATAATAGTTTTTTGCCTTTTGTTTCATAATAAATTTTATTGATATAACCCTTTTGCTGATTTTTAAAGTGTTACATAAACAGGACAGGTGAAATATTATCATGTAAAGCAACCATAAACACATGAAAAGACCTAGGTTTACAATTTATGATTAAAACTCTACTATCTACACAATATACATAGACATTAAATATAAAAACTTAAATATCTTAGAAACAGTAGCCAATCAGTTGTTTTAATTGTCATATTTGAATTCAGCACATCAAAATGCATAATAAATACCACATTTTATCTCTGAAGCAGACGACTTCTCAAAAATTGTAGACCAGTGTAATAGATCCCTACTGTTATATTCTTATTAGAGCATGGAATTACTATCCATAGAGATTCTATGAAACGTGGATTCATTTAAGATTTTTACTTCATTTGATTCTACATTTTCTTTCACATATAGTGCCACTCCCCCGCATGACCTGTTCTGTCCTTCCGATATATTTTGTACTCCAGAATGATTGTGTCCCATTGATTGTCCTCACTCCACCAGGTTTTTGTGATGCCTATTATATCCTTTAACACGAGGCACTCTAGTTCACCCATCTTATTATTTAGACTTTTAGCATTTGTGTACAAGCACTTTAAAAACTTGTCACTGTTTATTTGTCTGCCCTTTTCTAATGTGTCAGATTCTTTTTTAAGTGAACGTTTCTCATCTGATCTGGCCCATACTTGATCCTCTTCCATCCTCTCCTCCTGACTAGAACCTAGAGAATCTCTATCAATAGACTCTCCTCTAAGAGAAGTCTCTGTCCGATCCATGTGCTCCGCTGCAGCAATCGGCTTTCCCCCATGTCTTAGTTTAAAAACTGCTCTGCAACCTTTTTAATGTTAAGTGCTAGCAGTCTGGATCCACTTTGGTTTAGGTGGAGCCCATCCTTCCTGTATAGGCTCCCCCTATCCCAAAAGTTTCCCTAGTTTTATTAAATCTAAAACCCTCCTCTCTACACCATCATCTCATCCATGCATTGAGACTCTGAAGCTCTGCCTGCCTACCTGGCCCTGTGAAGCCATTTCTGAGAACGCTATCATAGAGGTCCTGGATTTCAGTCTCTTTCCTAGCAGCCTAAATTTGGCCTCCAGGACGTCCCTCCTACCCTTCCCTATGTCATTGGTACCTACATGTACCATAACCTCCCCAGCACTACACATAAGTCTATCCAGATGCCTCGAGAGATCCACAACCTTCGCACCAGGCAGGCAAGTCACCATATGGTTCTCCCAGTCATCACAAACCTAGCTATCCATGTTTCTAATGATCGAATCTCACATTACTAACACCTGCCTTTTCCTAATAACTGGAGTTCCCTCCCCCGGAGAGGTAACTTCAGTGTGAGATGATACTCCAACATCATCTGGAAGGAGGGTCACAACTATGGGAAGGTTTCCCTCTACTCCCATAGACTGCTCTGCTTCCCTGAGCCTTTCATCCTCCTTAACAGTGCAGGGACTGTCTGACCTGGGACAAATCTACAGTGTCCCAGAAAGCCTCATCAACATACCTCTCTGCCTCCCTGAGCTCCTCCAGTTCCGCCACTCTGACCTCCAAAGCCCATACGCAGTCTCTGAGGGCCAGGAGCTCCTTGCACTGAATGCACACATATGCCACCCATCCCCAGGGCTGGTAATCATACATCCTGCACTCAGCGCAATAAACTGGATAGCCCCCAGTCTGCTGCTGGGTTTCTGCCTGCATTCTCTCCTACAACTATCTAGGTTAATGATAGGTTTTTGTTCAAATTAAGATGATTTGATTATAGTTTAGTGTAAAGGTTTTAAAGAATGGCAAGTGTATCTCACTCTCTTCCCACTCCCCTTCCAGAACTCCCTCTCGAAACTCCCTGTTAGCAGCCTCTGTTCGCAAAGCTCCCTGGTGGCTTGCTCACTGCTTTATAAAGCCTTGGCCTTCCTGATAGCCCCACCCCCTTGTTTAGAAGCTCACAGCTCCAACTGCGGGCCACAGCACATGGCCCTTCAAACAAACAAACAAACAGACACAAGCTCAGCACACAGCAAGTAACCCCCAAACACAAACACACACTACAGACAGCCACTTACCCCAAGGGTCCCGTATTTGCTCCTCCTTCACCTGGTATTAAAGGTTATTGTCATGAGGCTGGAATAAATATAAAAGAAAACCACCATTACTGAAAAATGTCTTTGCCTTGTTTAAGGGTTGTAAAGAGCTAATGAATTTGATTTTATATTAATATTTTTTAAAGTAGCACCAAAAGAGAGATTATTTTCTTTCTAAAATGTAATCACAGTTTCATAGAAGTTAGAGATGGCAAAGTACTTGGGTTATCTTATCAAGTCTCATTAGCAAAAGATTGAATGTATTTATTCTTCAAACAATTTTATCAATCAATAATTTTAGGGCCAGATCCTTAGCTGGTATAAATTGGCATAGTTTTATTGATTTAAGTGGAGCGATACCATTTTATAGCACCTGTGGATCTGACACTTAAACTTTACGCTCTAGAAAAAATTGTTCAATGTTTTGAAATTAAAGATGTGTTTGTTTTTATTTTGTAAGAGGAAAATTATGTGCTTCAACATTTCTTTTGAGCATTTCTCAAATATTTCATTTGTGCAGAGTTCTTGGTCTGGCTAAAAAATACATTTAACAAGCAGAAAGAGTTATAATTACATATATCTGTGACTTCTGGATTGGTTCTAATTGTGAATGGCATATGTTTCACTGGTGAGACTGATATAATGATTTGTAGCGGGTAGAATACAAGGCATATCTAAAGGAAGTCACTTGGAAACAATCTTACCTCCTTCACAGGCAAAGTGTTACGGGTTTTTGTCTGTCTGCTTTTCCTATAGGTCTATAAGAAATCAAATCACCCACACTGGTGCTAGCAGTTTGCTTTCTGCCTGTACACATAAACTTTTTTCATAATCTCAGGCTGGTCAGCATCTCGAGTTCAGCCAGATTAATCCTTGTCAAACACTACTTAAATGTTATGATGATTAATTCTGATATAAATACTTTAGTTAAATGTTTTAGCTGAATTATAAATAGTTTAAAGTATTAAGTAGCCATTGTGAATCCATACTAAAACTGGATCATAGTAGTTAAAGATGGAAGGTCTAAAATTATTAGATCAATCCATCCATTTTTTGCTAGGTCAGACTAGTCTACCCTCCCCGCCCCAACAGAAGATGTTTTTCATTATTAATATTTGGAATATTTTACACTCATCAGCAATATAAAATAGAACTCGGATAAATCTTATTTTAATAAAAACATCTTCACTGCTTTATTTAAAGACAATATTTGGCTTTTCATTCATAGATCTCAAAGTGCTTTACAAAGGAAGTACTATTGTTTCCATTTTGCATATGTAGAACCTGAGGCACAGAGATGGGAAGTGATTGCTGAGGGCACACAACTGGTCATTGGCAAGGCTGTGAATAAAACCCAGGTTGTTTTGACTCAAGTCCAATGCTTTATATGCTGGACCACTTTGCCACTATGTTTTACTAACGTTCCCAATGCTAGGAAAGTTGGCAAATGATATTACAAGTTGTTGCCTAACCAGTTTATTAAATCAATCTAATAACTTGTAACTAAGAAAAACACATTAGTTAATTATGTGAAAATATTATACTGATAAACAAATAATGGAAAACCTTTGTGAACTTTGAATACAGAATATTAAAAATAAACTCCTGTATATGGAAAGTATATAGTGTTTTATTGATAACAAGCAGGCTTTCTTAAAAAGACAGCAGTGTTTTGATGCAGAGCTAGTTAAACTGCTACTGCACTGCAATGCACTACTTGGACTTTTCAGACCCTCCCTCCCTGTCCCCCCCTCCCCCCCCCCAGTCACCAGTCACTGCTCTTCTGGAATGTGCTTGGAGTCAACCTTCAGGGAAAGCTTCATTGAGGTTTCAGATTGATGATGTAAAGCAACAGACCTTAGCATTTCCTTAGTCCATCACAATGGCGCCTGCAACACCTCAGTTCACCACTGTGCTGGCAGATGCATAAAACATGAAACAGACAAAGCTGAATTAATTTACTGACAATGAATTCTGATTCTAGATATTGGAGAAAGTTGACCTCTGGTCCTTCATTTCAGATGTTTTATGGGCTAGTTGAACATGTAGGAAGAGCAATCTTAATAACTGCACAAAATGTAGCTTTTCACTATGTTCAGCATATACTGAAACAATACTGAAAGTTTTAGTTATCTCTATACTTTACTGCTAAAACATAATTGGCTTGTTGCACGTTTGAAATGGTGCAAATAATATTTTAAAATGTGAAACAAGTGTTTTCGCTTTTGTAGGAAAGTTGGTTTGTCTGGTCACAAAAAATAGTCTACCAGTAACTTTTTATATATGAGTAAAATGCTTTATATTTCTACAGTTTTTGTTTTGTTACAATAAATAAAAGGCTAAGAACTAAAAGTACTACCATTTCTTAAAAAAAGAAGTAGTAAACCATTTGCAATAATACAGACAAATAATGTGTGTGAAAGTGACAGCTTGTGAAAAGAACATACCAGTATCCTATTACGCATTCGCATCAATTATACAAGACAAAACAGTGTGTCACTGAAAGAACATTCTGTGGTGCCCACCTGTGTTTTCCTAGGTGAAAGGGTAATTATTTTGCTGTTATTTCTTAATTTATTAATAGTCAGCACTGAATGTTAGAGTAAAAGATTATTCAAAACGAAGTGACAGATCAACTGTGTGGAAGATGTAATGATCTAGCTGCTGGTAAGAAAAGCTGTCAGTGTAAAGATAAAGGTCAGTATAGGATCTGAACTCTATTGATTGGTATTTCAGAAAAGATGAACGCTACAAACTGAACTCCGCTGGTGTAAATTGGCACAGTTCCTTGAAGGTCAATGGAGCTGCAATAATTTACACCAGCAGAGTATTTGGCCTTTTTTTGGCCACAATTTAAGAGAGATTGTGAAGGAGAGGTGAGGTGATCTATGAGATAATTGCATAACATCCCTGTGGTAGCTATGGCAATTGCTTATGTGGAAAAGTAGTAGTTAGCATGTTCTCTTCTTTTTTTGATGCAGTGTGACAGCCGGGAACAAGGAGAAGTCAGCATTATGTGCAGGTCCACAGACCACAGCTTGATTACTACTAGAATAAGTGATTTAAGACAGTAAACACAAGTCAGATTTGGGTAAGTGGGAATACTGGAATGAAAGGGTTTAGATTTTAGAAAAAACCCAAATGGTTTACTGTTCATAATTATGTTATGAATGTGAATGCAGTTCAGTAGGTTTACAGGAGCAATAATGCCTTCCACCCAGCTATCACTGTGATTAACAGTGTGTTTTGTTATTGCACCCAAGGCCATTATTAACATTTCACTTCATTGCTGCTGTTAGCATATTTTCTCAGGGAATATTACTTAATCAGGTTAACTAAGAAGAATCCAGTTGGAGATTTTTATTTACTGATATAAGTAAACTGCACTTGGCAAATTAATGATCAGTAGTTACTTTTATTAGACTAAAACCAAATGCCAACAGCCATGGTCACTTTTAAAAAATATCTCATTCCCACTTGAGGATTTCTGTTCTAAATGTAACTAAAATCTGTCATTTCTTTAAATTTCATTGTTTGTAGTGTTAATTTACAACCATGAACTGTATAATACTAGAAAAATATTCCTAGCAAGTAAGCAGAAGTGATACAGATGAGCAAGTGGACTAGGAGAAACTTATATGCACAGTACAGAAGTACAGTCATTACTCTGATCACTCAGCCTGACATTTTTGCTCTTCACAAATTACTTTGAGTGTATCAATGGGCATAAATAAGCTACACTTTCATTGGCATTCCAATGATCAACCTAGTGAAATACAACCGTGTAATGCCTTATTGTTAACCCTTTCAGTATGAGGATCTAAAGTTGCTCATTGTGTTGTTGAAATAGTTTGTTTGAGGTAGATGAAAATAGGTTCTCAGTCAGAGAAGAATAAGTTTTTTATTTTAATTTTTCCCAGCCAGGGAAAACATGTATGATTATATTAATTGACTGCTGGATGCTCCTTTAGTTTAAAAAAAAATTAAAGTAAAAGGGAAACTGTTTAAGCTGTGAGTGAAGAATTCAGTTTTTAACTAAGATGTAATAATAGTTTCATTGACTTTAAGGGCAGAAGGGACCATTATGATCTTATAGTCTGATCCTCTATGTAATACAGGCCAAACAACTTCACGCAGTAATGTTTTCATCAAACCATTAACTTCTGCTTGAGCAGCATATCTTTTAGAAAAAATAGCCCGTCTTGATTTAAAGACTTCAAATGATGAAGTCAGATTTAGGTAAGTGGGAATACTGGTAAGTTGTTCCAGTGCTTGATAACCCTTACGGTTAAAAATGTATGCCATATTTCTAGTCTTAATTTGTCTAGCTTCAGCTTCCAGCCATTGGATCTCATTATGCCTTTTTCTGCTAGATTAAAAAGCTGTTAACAAGCAGAAATTTCTTTTCCAATGTAGGTACTTATAGACCCCAATTAAGACACCTCAGAAACTTCTCTTGGATAAAATAAATAGATTAAGATTCTTAAGTCTCCTACTATTAGACATGTTTTCCAGATCACAAATCATTCTTGTAGTGCTTCTCTGCACCCTTTCCAGTTTGTCAACATCTCTTTTTAAATGGCAAAACCAGAACTGGATGCAGTATTCCAATAAGGCTGTATACAGGGGTAACATCACCAAGGCTGTATAATGACGTAACACCACTAATCTGTTCCTTCTTGATATTCCCCTGCTTATACATCCAAGCTTGGCATTCATCTTCTTAGTTACAGCATTGCACTGGGAGCTCATGTTCTCTTGCTTATCTACCATTGCCCCTAAGTTCTTTTCGGTGTCGCTATTTTCCAGGATACGGTCCCCCATTTTATAAGTATGACCTGCATCCTTTGTTCCTAGATGTGACCTTGCATTTGACTGTATTAAAATACATATTTTGATCCCATCTTAGCGTGCAATCCAGGTTGGTCTGTTTAACTGACTTGTTCCCATCACTATTTATCACTCCACCAATTTTGTACATGCGCAAATTTTGCCATTTATGATTCTATATTTTCCTGTTTTCTTCTACACCATTGATAAAGATATTGATTAGCTTTGGCACAAAAACAGATCACTGCAAGACCCGACTAGAAACATCACTAGTGGGTGGCGATTCTCTATTTAGCATTACTTCTTATGGCTTATCAATTAACCAGTTTTGAATGTATTTAATATGTGCTAAGTTGATTTTTGTGTAGTGATGTTGTTGTTTTTTTAATCAGAATGCTATACAGGACTAAGTCTGCCTTGTAGAAATCAAGATAGATTATCCCTGTCATTGAAGGTTTTTAAGAACTGGTTACATGAGCACCTGTCAGGAATGGTCTAAGTATACTTAATCCTGCCTCAGTGCAGGGAGATGGACTAGATGACTTCTTGAAGGCCTTTCCAGCCCTTCATTTTTGTGATTCTATGATTGTATCAACACAGTTATATTTTTCAACCAAATGAAATTAAGTTTGTTTGGCAAGACCTGTTTTCAGTAAAACCAAGTTGATTGCCATCCTTTAATCCTTTACTAATTGCATTCTATATGATCCTTTCCATGACTTTGCTCAGCACCAATGTCAGGCTAACTGGCTTACAGCTATCCAGGTCATCCTATTTACCCTTTTAAAATATTGACTGCACATGATTGTTTTTCTATTCTTTTGAAACTTCCCCAATATTCAAAGATTTGTTAAAAATCAACATTAATGCTTCTGAGGGCTAATTGGCCAAGTCTTTTAAAACTCTTGAGTGCAATTTATCTGGTCCTGTGGGTTTAAAAAGATTTAACTTTAATGGCTGCTATTTAACATTCTTCCTAGATACTGAAGACATAGAAAGTATTTCCTTATCACTTTAATATATGAGTATATCATTCTGTTTCTTTCCAAATACAGAATAAAAATATTATTGAACTCTTCTACCTTTTCTGCATTATAACTAATAATTTTACTATCTTTATTGAGTATCAGACCTATGCCAGTGCTAGGATATTTAAATAATTCCTCTTTAATGGCAACAGTACCAGGTAATTTGACACATTTTTACTCTGAAAGACAGTTTTCATATTCTTAAAGTTCTGGGTATTTTTTGAACTTTCAAGGTTCATGTTTTTGTTTTTTTTTCTCAGCAACCATCAGACTGCCAATTTTAAGTGAAAGCTGAGTATGTCTTATAATCACATGACTCTAGGAGCTGGGGTTTAAAGAAAAATGCCAAATGTTGTGAGACTTGTGATAAAATCACAAGAGTTGGCAGCACCACACTAGACTAACTTTTATATTATTCAGGCTGTGCAGTACAGCATGGATTATCCAAAACTCCCTGTTATCCAAAAGAGGGCCAAGTTTTTGTTAACCCAACTGAATCCTACATTGATTATTTGAACATAATTATTGCCCCCCATTGCATTTGGATAAATAATGTTCTTGTCTACATCAAACTACTGCAGGAATTACTGGGACAGTATGTTCCTCAGAGAAGGAAAGATATATCACTTTATGAAGAAGGCCATTTGTCTATGGATATGTCTACACTACATTATTTACAGTGGCACAGCTGCACTGTTGTAGTGCTTCAGATGAAGGCTCTCTAATCTGATGGGAGAGAGCTCTCCTGTTTGCTTAATAACTCCTGCTTCTGTGAGAGGCAGTTGCTGCCCACACTGGTGCTTTTTTTGTAACTTATGTTGCTCAGGGATGTGGATTATTTTGTAAATTATACTGAAGTAATTTGTAGTGTAGACATAGCCTATGCCTCCTACTGTAGGTGAGGAACACATAATTGTAAAACATGCCAAACTGGAGTTTAGGGTCTAGGCCTCACTTTTAGTTAAACATAGATGTTGTGTTCAGTGCAGTTATTCCAGATGTATATGTTTTGAGAAAAAAATCTGGCTCTGAGTATTTGGAGAGTGAGTTCTTAAAAATCCCCTTTTACTTGGTCAAAAGCACTATGGCATGTT
Organism: Gopherus flavomarginatus; assembly: GCF_025201925.1. Lineage (NCBI taxonomy): Eukaryota > Metazoa > Chordata > Testudines > Testudinidae > Gopherus > Gopherus flavomarginatus. Next base: position 66,813,428 of record NC_066621.1, read on the forward strand.
TTACAGCCCTCACTCCTCCAAACCAAAACCAGTCTTTTGATGGAAGTAGAGGTACATTATTAATACTATATAAGTCAGTTATTTTTTATTTATGACTGTTATGGTTTCATTAAAAATGGCATTACCTGCTGGACAGCACAGCTATGCTTTTAATGGTTTTTATCAGGTTGTTAAAACTACACAGATAATGAATATTTTAATAGTCAGAAGGAGCAAACCATTTAACAAACTACATTTGTTCTAGACTCTGATGCCACACAGAATGATAATGCCTGTTAATTCTTAATAAATAACCAAGATTGCCTATTTTAAAAAGGGATTAAATGATGCCCATGGCATTTCCAGTGAGCCAGAAGGGAGATTTCTGTGAAGCAGTAAATCATTGTCCACATATCCTTTTAGTTCACGTCAAGTATAGCAAAAGGAGGATTTTGAAAACACCCAAATACAATCAGAAGGAATTTTACTGTATTCTGTTGTTATTTTTATCACCATTTTTTTTCCAAATCAGTGACTGTAGTTATATCATGCAAAGATGATGGGTACTGGTTTGTCCATTGGAATCAAAGTTAAGAGTGCATTTGTTGCCTTTAATTTATATCATTTGAATTGCTGGCATATAAGATAAGACAGTGGCTTCTTAGTGTAGTTTTAAGAATTTCCACTTGGTGGAGCTTTATGATTGAATTTTTAAAAATTATCAAATTTTAAATATTTACAGTTCAGACTTTTAATATTATAGTGGAACGGTTACTGAAACAAAATATGTTTAAGAAAATGTTATGAAGAGTAGTTTTGAGTTATTTAACTCACTTTATTCTTGGATCAAACCATTTGATCCTGCTTATAAAAAATAAACACAGTATTTGAAAATACTTTGGCATGATTAACTGATCTTTTAAAAACAGCGTAGCATACAATGTGTAATGATTATATGTAGCTATCTCTTAGATGTATATTCTCTTAATCTTAAAAATCACTTGCTACATATTTAACATTTTAATAATTTGAAAAGCTGGGAATATCAAACATCTAATGCAATCTTACATTTACTGTATATATTTTCTTAAATTCTGAAGGATCCCAAAGAGCTTTAGCAATTACTTATTTACTTTATAGTGCCTAAAAATGTGTGAGGGGCTTCCTGGAGACATAGGATAATATGGTCTATGCACCAAAGAAATTGCAATCCAAGTTTTAGATGTGAGTTGATAAACGGGGCTAACTATGTGGAGAAGATGGCATGAGAGGGATTGAGGTTTACGCTAATATCATCATAGTTTAGGCACATGCATATCTTTGGTGGTTCTGTTAGACAAAGATGGGGAAAAAAGCACTAGAATATTTTTGACTTGCTTCTGTAGAGGTTCTGGAAAAACTCAGAATTCAGGAGTCATTTAAATAAGGTTAATGCTGTATGAATTTAACAGATATACAATCAGTTATAAGATTACTTTATGCATCACAGAAATATATCTGAGGTAAAACTGTAGGAATTATTGAGTAATATACATTAGCACAGATGACAGAAGACTATCCTATACATATTTGTAGCATGTGTGAGAATTGCCATGTGAGGCACCAATGCTCACATATGTACAGTTTTTTGCAACTCAAAAAATATATATTATCCACACCAACCCTTCCCCTTCAAACCTATTCACCCCTTTGGCCCCTTATCTTGCTCTCTCTTGTGTCCTTCCATCACTTGTACTCCATTTACTTTTTGGTCTCTTCCTTCTGCCCCCCTTCAGCATCCAATCTGCTACTCCTAGTCAGCCATTTCTCTGCATATACTCATTCCTCCTGAGCCTCCTCTCACCAACCGGAGCAAGGGCTTGATGGGGGATTTACTGTCAGGAACCACAGAGATTTTCCTGTCCTCTCTGATGAAGAGGAAAGAGGGAACCACCAGGGGCTTGTTAGGATCTTGCATTGATCAGTCTCGGGTGGGTTATTAAGTTATATTGATGTGCAAAATCTTAATGCAGAGTTAAGATTGTAGATGCTCTGCACTGCCCTATGCTCTTTGGGCCCTTCCAGAGCATGAGAATTTAATTCCCCAAACTCAAACCTCAGGGGAAAAAACAGGAAATGTGGTATTAGGGTCCTTTTAAGTGCCTCTTGCAAGAAAATTAATGTTATAAGAAAAAATGTAAACATAAATGTTAGAGAAACAAAAAAATGCAGCATTGAGGTGACACATCCTATACCACACAGCTAACTCCCCACTCTGATCCCTTCCCAAAAATGCCCTTTAAGGAGATCACACTATCTAACTTCCTGCCTTAGCTTTTGACAGCCACCAACAACCCTTAGATCAATGGTGCTGCGAATATCAGTGATGTGTGTTAGACCAAATTAAAAAGATTGCTGAACTGGAGCTTAGGCACAGAGAAAATGGTAGATTTAGATAGGGAGGGTTAAGATACGGTAATAATTCCTGTTGCCATCTCCATGGTGGCAGAGTTTAGGCTTTGTTGTGTGGGACGTGTCACCTAAACTCTGCATTTGCCTGTCTTCTGATGTTTGATTTTTGGGAATTAAAATCTCATGTTATGGAAGAGTACAAGGAGTGCAGGGCTGTGCTGAACACTTACAACTTTAATTTTACATGAATAAAGTTTCTTTAAGTTAGTTTTTCATCCTTGGGATCAAAGGTCAGCACCTGTCTCCAGTTGAGTCCGTGGGCAAATCATTCACTCACTCATTTTTTTTCTTGAGGAATCTAAATTCTTCATGCATAAGTAATGTAGATAAGAGTCATCTTTCAGTCTATGCATGCACAGTCCATGGTTGAACCAAAATGCCTCTCTTCGTAGAACCAAATAAAACAGCAAATTTTTTTATTAATGCGTTTTTGGGGATAAAGTAGGTTGTTGTGCTTTAACAGAGTACAGGGATGTATGAAGTTTGTTCTCCATTTTCTCTGAATTAGTGGACAAAATAAAACATAAGACCAATGAACTTTTAAAAAGCACATCATTTTGGGCGGGGGGTGCAGGAAAAGAGGTTATGTTTGTATCCCAGGAACTCCTTGCTCAGATGATTCCAAACTTTCATCTTATATTCTCCCTCTGCCACTGACGTGTCATGGCAGTTTTCTAGCCAGTCTGCCTGGGCACTGGATTTTAAAAAAAAGCACTTTTAAAAAAAATCAGCTTCTAAACAGAAACTCTGTTGCAGCTTTAACTATGGAGTAAGCTATTTTTATAGCTTTTTTTTTAGAAGTGTGTTATGTTGTCTATAGATATTGAGATAACAAATGAAAGAATAGGATTAGCGTTAAGGTTGTTGCATATAGTTTTTTCAAAATTGAGTAAGTGATTTGATTGTGCACAGTGGGTTAAATCCTGGCTCCGCTTAAGTCAATGGCAAAACTCCCACTGACCACAGTGGGGCCAGAATTTTGCCCACTATCTGTATAGCGAAGCACTTTCTGTCCTGTTTTTTAGACTCCTACACGTACAAGTCCTATTTCTCCATGAATTTTTTTTTACATGTCTTGGTTGGTACTTAATGCACATGGTATTTCACTGTTTGTGGACTGATGTAGAGCACAATTTACATGTATACGTAGGGTATGTCTACACTGCAATTAAACCCCTGTTGCTGGCCCGTGGCAGCTGACTGAGCTTCACAGGGTTGTTTAGTGTGGTGTAGAAATTTGGGCTTGGGGTGAAGTTCAGGTTCTGGGACCCTTCAATGTGAGACTGTCCCAGAGCCCAGGCTTCAGCCCAAGCCCGAATGTCTACGCTACAGTTTCATAGTCCCATAGTCTGAACCCTGTGAGCCTGAGTCAGTCATGGGGTTTCCTTCATGTTTTATAACCAAACATAGAACATATCAGTGGATATTCTGTACTCCTGGCTTCAGAATTTGAAATGGGGAAAGGATGAGGTTCCACATAGTGACGAATGTATCCCTTTACTTAAATCTCATACTTTGTAATTTTTTTTAAACAGTGAAGAGAACGTGCCCAAGGGTATCTAGCTGCCTCCTGTCTTGCCTTGTCTCTGAGCTCACAGGAGGAGGGGGCAAACCACAATAATTAAACAGCAGCTCATCCTGATGAGGACCACACATTATGGCATCAAGTGCCCAGTTTATCGGAGCAGACTAAAGCTCTTAGACTACCATTTTCCCTGGATCATCTAGATTTCATTCATAGGATGGATTTTAAAAATGTATAAAATGTTACTAATGAATCTTTAATGTCATTACTATTTCTCCCCTTCCTCCACCCCTTTCTAGCAATGAGGGGACGAGGAAGCTGGAGTGTAGCTGAGGACAGAGGTCCTGGGGGAAAAGAACAGGAGAAGGAAAATAACTGAGTAAGCCACTAATATTTATAAATATACATCTCTGGGAATTTCATACAGGCTTCTAATTAAATTTTTTTTCAGAAGTGGATATGTTAGCTAACATGCTTTTCAACTACAGCATTGTAAAATTATGTAAATTGCATTTGGAGACAGGTGAGAGTATGTGATATTAAACAATGGAAAAATTTTCTTTGCTACAACCAGTCTAGCTTAGGATGCTTGGCCTAGGACCATTTAAACACATGCAATAATTTAGTAGTGTTTTGACTAGCATTTGGAAGTGCCACATATGTAGAAGTTACTGATTTTGGACAACCACACTGCTAGTTTAAGGCACCTCTGGTTTTTCCAAATTCTGCATGACTGCCAAACCTTCTGTGTGCTGTTCCTAGAAATGCAAAATACTTCTTTATGTAACTAGCATGAGTCGTGTCATAAGTCTGCTGAGCCATGTAATGTATGTTACCCAGTTACGGTACATGTAATGGGAAAATAGCATACTAAACGTTTATTTAAAGGAAAACATTAACTGTTTGTGCTAGTGATCGGTATTTCTCCGATCTAGTACCATACATTTAACAGCAACATGTCTTGGTTCTTCGTAGTTTGGGAAGGTCATTGTACTGAGGAACAGCTGATGGACTTTAATTTTCTGTAGTACCGTGTATATAAAGTACTGTTGCATTATGCTCTGACCTGGCTTTTGGAGCTTTATTTTAGCAAAATTGCATGAGTATTTACTTAAGTGTCTTTAAAAATTATACTTAAAATCCTTGATCATATGAGGAGAGATTAAAAATACTGGGACTAATCAGTTTAGAAAAGAGACGACTAAGTGGGAATATGACAGAGGCTATAAAATCATGAATGGTGTGGAATAAGTGAATAAAGAAGTGTTATTTACCCCTTCATATAACACAAGAACTAGGGGTCACCAAAGTAATAGGTAGCAGGGTTAAACAAACTAAAAGGAAGTACTTCTTCACATAAGTACAGTCAACCTATGGAACTTGTTGGCAGGGAATGTTGTGACGGCCAAAAGTAGGTTTAAAAAAGAATTAAACAAATCCATGGAGGATAGGTCCATCAATGGCTATTAGCCAAGATAGTCGGGGATGCTATCCCAGAATTTAGGACTGGACAACGGGGTGGCTCACTTAATAAATTGCCCTTTCTGTCCATTCCCTCTGACGCATGTGGCATTGGCCACTGTCGGAAGACAGGAGACTGGGCTAGATGGACCATTGGTGTAACCTGTATGGCCGTTCTTATGTTCATATGTTCTCCACACCTGCAATGTGCACCCTCAAGCTAAAAAGTAATTTATTTCTTCATGAGGTGCAAAAATAATGAAACAAGCTTTCCTATTACTATTTGTTTGTAGTGTGGTAATACTTAGGAACTCCAGTCAAGGACCATGGCCCCATTGTACATCCAAGTAACAGCGATTCTCTTTCAAGAGATTTCACAATCTAGGTTTTAGAATACATTAGATAAACGGGGGTGGGGGTGTGATGTAAAAAGAAAAACAAACTGTAGTATGAAAACAAAAGTCTCAGCTCATTACTTGCCTAAAGGCTGGCAGAAGGAAGAATCTCTCATCCTGGCAGAGGTAGGTTTTTATGAGAGATTTAAGAGGATTAAGGAGGGGCAGGGGATAGAGGTAAGAACAATTATACTTAGAGAAGTGGAGAAATGGCACCATCTGCTCTTATATGCCCTACCTATCAATTAAGACAACTATCAAATATTTGTGGAGTTGCAGGTGTGCCATTTGCTTAACATACAGACAATTGTTCATTTATTATTTTGCTTCATTATAAATAAAGAATTCATGATATAAATTCTATCTTTTGTTTTCAGAAGGTCAGCATTTAACTGTGATGAGATAACTTAGTATGCCTTCATCATGGTGATAATGGAGAAATGTTTTCAATAAATAGAAACCATTTTAGTTTTGATAGGTTTTCCAGCACAATTGTTTGTTAACTCTCCTAATTCGCTGCTTCTCTTTTAATTCATACAATTAAACAGCTATAATTCCACCAGGAAGCCTAACCTACACATAAAATGTAGGTCGACATAGCTATAGTGCTCAGAGGTGTAAAAAATCCATACCCCTGAGTACCCCTATTGTAGACATGGCCTAAATCTTCCTGGATCCTATGCAGTTGCCACTCTGCCTATATTTACCATGTGACTCAAATAGTATAATATTTCCTTAGTGAGGCTTTCATGGTATAATTCCCCACTCTGAACCTTAGCGTCCAAAAGATGGGGTACCAGCATGAATTCCTCTAAGCTCAATTACCAGCTTAGTACTTGTAGCGCTGCCACCAACCAGGAATTCCAGTGCCTGGTACACTCTGGTCCCCCCAAAACCTTGCCCAGGGACCCCCAAGACCCAGACCCTCTGGATCTTAACACAGGGAAAGTAAACCCTTTCCCTCACCGTTGCCTCTCCCAGGCTTCCCCTCCCTGGGTTACCCTGGAAGATCACTGTGATTCAAACTCCTTGAATCTTAAAACAGAGAGGAAAATCCACCTTCTCCCCTCCTTCTCTCTCCCCCTCCCAGACTCTCCCTGAGAGAGAAAGTAATCCTAACACAGAGAGAAAATAACCTTTCTCTCCCCCTTCCCTCCTTTCTCCCCACCAATTTCCTGGTGGATCCAGATCCAGTCCCCTGGGGTCTCACCAGAATAAAAAAAAACAATCAGGTTCTTAAACAAGAAAGCTTTTAATTAAAGGAAGAAGAAACAGTAAAAATTATCTTTGTAAATTTAAAATGGAATAGGTACAGGATCTTTCAGCTATAGATACTGGGAATACCCTCCCAGCCCAAGTATACAAGTATAAATTAAAATCCTTTCAGCAAAATATAAATTTGAACTCCTTCCAGCCAAATACACATTTGAACTCCTTCCAACTAAATACACATTTGCAAATAAAGAAAACAAACATAAGCCTAACTCGCTTTATCTACCTAGTACTCACTATTCTGAACTTATAAGAGCCTGTATCGGAGAGATTGGAGAGAAACGTGGTTGCACGTCTGATCCCCCTGAGCCTCCAGAGTGAACAACAACCAAAATCTAACAGCACACACACAAACTTCCCTCCCTCAAGATTTGAAAGTATCCTGTCCCCTGATTGGTCCTCTGGTCAGGTGACAGCCAGGCTCACTGATCTTGTTAACCCTTTCCAGGCAAAAGAGATATGAAGCATTTTTGTTCTATTAACTCTTACTTATCTGTTTATGACAGAGGCAATTTGGGAAAAAGATGTAGGGTTCTCCCCAGCTGATATTTCATTGGCACAGACTCAGGGGTTGGATACAAAAGATATGTTATGCAAACCATTTATTTTATCTTACTGTAATTTTCTCCCTTTTTAATATATCTTGTTTTTTAAGACGATTATCAGTGTCTGACACTGTTGGTTGGCTCATTTAATGAGGTTTACCCCAAGAGAAGATAATCCCCTGAACCTTTATGGTGAGGTGGTGAAGGGAACAGTGTGACTGGACCCTCAAGGTTTCAGTCAAAGAGGCATTGACTGAAATGTCCTCTCCCAATAAGGTATGTTGTCTTTGACTCTAGATAATTGCACAAAAGGGAGAAGCCTAATGACTATGTGGAAGATAGAGTTGGCAGGTATGTGGGTGACAAGGGATAGTAACCTTGGTGTCCCAACCAAATGCCAGTTAGGATAACTACATGCTTTTACTCAAACTTTTCCACTATCGTTAGATGTAGTATTGCTCTTCACAATTGTGTAATATTTCTTTGGCATTGAATGGTTTCATTGGTTTTACTTTAGTGTCTGAGGTTACTAAATTTATAATGTGTGTTTGTGTGTGTGTGTGTTTATATATGTTAATAGTATGATAAATATATATTAGATTTCACTAGCGATCAATCATTTTTCTACATATGTTTTGTGGAGCAGTCGCTGTACCATATATATATAATATAAGGATGTATGTTGTAACTTAAAATCTCATTGGGATAAAAGGTATTATTTAAATGTAAGAAAAGACTCATATACCTATGTTAAAAGGCTATGGATATACAAATTTCACCTGTGGTCCAATGATGATCCTTTTTGGTCTACTCTGGATATTTTCAGATAGCTTTCTGATTACATAATACTGTAATTTGCATTTACATGGCATTCTCTGCTTATGGGATCATAAAGCACTTTATAAACACGAAGAAATTAAGCATCATAGCATCCCCGGGAGATAGGGTACAGATAGGAAAAATTGAGCCATAGAGAGGCTAAGGGACTTGCCCAGGGTCTCAGAGAGAGTCTGTAGCAGAGCTGGGAATAGAATCTGTATCTCCTGGCTCACAATCCCATGTTTTAACCACAACACCCTCCTCCCCTTCCTGTTCGTCATTTTTCTTGTGCATTTTCATTCATGCTCATCTCTCATGTATGTAGAACTTCACAAGGATATTTTGCACCAGAAATTCTTCTGTAAAATGATTGGATCTTAATATTTAAGTTTCTGTTTAAAATGAAGTCTAGCAAAGGGCAGTTTATCCTTTTAATTGAATCCACAGACGAAATAGTAAGTTTTTGATGTATAAAAGATGCAGATCTTTTTATAGCCACAGTGGCTGTGCATTAAATAATTGAGCAAGTAAAATATCTAACACATAAAGGTAGAATTTTTACCAACACGAATGAACTAATGCTTACCCAGCAGAAGTGCAAGACATGTGGAAACATAGGAAGACAAGTTAATGATCTAGAAATTGTATAATGTGCTGTCTAAAAATCATGCTAAATGGAATACATTGGTTCATTTTTGCACTGAGATTAAAAGGAAATGAGTTTATTTTACAAACAAATGGAGCTTGGCTTACTCTGTTTGGTATTCATTGCTGTAACATTTACTTCTCAGAAAGTATCTGTCAGCTAAGTATTAAATACAATTAAGGACTTTTTAAAGCTTTGAAGTATTTGGTATAAAGTAATGAAGTAGTTTGTTACATACTTTTCATGTTCGTTACTAAGCAACATACATATTTTAATTTTGATATGTCATTAGTTGGTATTCAATGAGAAATTATGTGCAAGGAAAAATAAAATAAAGGAGGTGATGCATTGATACATTAGAATTTTATTACTAATTACATGGAATCCATAATTTTGATTTTATTGTATTAATTTATCACTACTAATGGCGTCCAGAGTTGAATTCATTTCAAGTAATTTCATTTCTAAAATTTTCAAGGAGAATTTTTTTCCACAGTCAAGTTTCAGGGGATCAACTTTTATTTCAATGGTTTTAAACTTCAGATATAAACAACAGAAGCACTTTTTCACATCAACTCTTATTTGCTATCTAATGAAATTAGAATCCAAAATGTTAATAGTATGATAAATGTATATTAGATTTCACTAATGATCAATTATTTTTCTGCATATGTTTTGTGGAGCCGTTGCTGTAGCATATCTTGTCATGCATCTGTAAGCTCAGCTGTCTTACAATAGCAGGACACAAGTGAGAAAATCAGATTCTTATTGAGCAGTGCCTTGATATCACGAATTGCAGGAAAGTATATGCAGTGTAAATATGTCTGATTACATGGACTTCTCAGGTATGTTTCAGCCTTTATGAGCAGTTAGCTAGATTTCAGTGCTTCCATACCTAGGTTGTTGGATCTGTAGTTGAAATCCTTCCAATATCAGCATACTTATTAGGACCAGAAGTTTCTTGAGACTTGACTATACATTGTGGTAATTTTTTGGTCTTGCTGTGCAGGATTTTTCAATCCCACACAGCAGGGATGGATTAATTAGCTCAGAGGTTCGTCGAGCCAGGAGTCTTACATGATTAAATATTATGGATGCTGAATTAGCTGGTGCTCAGATGAGGGTGCTGTTGGCTTAAAGAAACACAGATGTCACATAGAAAATGAGAAGAAAAATTCTATTTAGCGAGAACTCTGCATATATGTGATATCTTCTTCTGTGTTTATCTGATCTTTTGCCTGTTCTTTATTATGAGGGCAATTTACATAAAAATAGGATCTATGCCATTTATGAGTTTGTGTGCTCCTGCTGCTTATTCTCCACATGAAGTTCTCATCCTTTATGGCATTTCACCCCAAAGCACTTTACAGTAATTGCTAATTGATATAAAAAGATCACTTCATCCACCCTTGACATGTAGCCACCTCTGTGGTGAAGCACAGAAGCAGTTTAATAGTGCACAGTAAAACTACATGTCTGTTTAGGACAGGAAGTGAAGAACAACCTATCCAACTGAAAATTGAGTGGCTATTTACTTATGCAGAAATGAACTGCAGCACCCACATTGGAATTGGGTTAGGTCATTGGGGTTAATATCCTTAGTCTTTAGAAAAGTCATCAGAATCTTAATCAGAGTAAGTGTTCAGAACTGCAGTTGTATATCTCATTTAAAACCTAACATCTCTAGGAGCATAAACAACATGCTACACTATTACATCATTGAAGATTCAAGCCCTACTTGAATCCCCAGCTCAATAACCCTTGAGCACCTACGTGTTCCTTCAAGGCCTCTTACTGTTGACCTAGTTCTGACCTGCTTACCATGTGAAAACTAACATCACAGAGCAAGTGTATGCCATAGACAGTTTCTTTACTCAGACTTGAGTTGTGTAAGATTGCCACTTGGAGAAGAAAGCTAAGAGCAAAACTCCTAAAAAGCTTAAGAAGGCAGCACACACTTCCCCTCTACATCAGGTGAAATAACCTGATTTTCACTGTGGAGGAAGTTCTGCAGTCTCGAGGGCATGAGGAAGTGGGTTTCTTGTTTAGACAAAAACAACGAGGAGTCCAGTGGCACCTTAAAGACTAACGGATTTATTTGGGCATAAGCTTTCATGGGTAAAAACCCACTTCTTCAGATGCACTTCTTCATGCTCCATGCATCTGAAGAAGTGGGTTTTTTATCCACGAAAGCTTATGCCCAAATAAATCCGTTAGTCTTTAAGGTGCCACTGGACTCCTCGTTGTTTTTGTGAATACAGACTAACACAGCTATCTCTCTGATACTTATTTAGACAAGTTTCCCCTGTTTGCAGTGTGTGTGAAGATTCAAGGCTTATAAGCTGGCAAGCTCTCAGAGGGGGACTAGGCAAGAGGATGCTCCATCATTCAGAAGTTCATCGGAGAGTCTCTTGAGACGTGGGTCAATAGTGAGGCGTGGGCATATGCAACCACTGAAGCAGGCAGACAAGTCTTCTGTGGTGTGCCCACTAAATATTCTCTCTTCTGCCTAGATGGTAGGTTTGGTACCACATTTCACTCAACAGTTGGGTTTGATATCATTTAAGCCTATATCGCATATTTACTCCTGCGTGACTTCATTAATTTGCAGGGTAACTAAACAGAATGGCACTTACTGTAATTTATTTTATAAATTTTATAAATTTATTAACATTATAAAAGAATGACTATACAATGCACTGAGCACCCTGACAATTAAATACAGTAATCATCTAGGAACATAAGTACAAATGTATTAACTCCATGAGCCAGCAGTCTTCATTATTCAAAAGGAGATAGTGATTTACCTCAGCCAGCAGAAAATAAAAATAAAAATCTTCAAAAAACCCCCACCTCCCAAATTATACTCAGAAGCATTCTTCTCTGAAAATCATTCAAGCAAATGGCTTTTGCAGTGTGTCTAGAGGGTTTAGTAAATTTGGGCTATTTCAGACAAAGCAGGGTGGTGAGCAAGTTTCACAGTTCCAGGGGTTTCACTGAGAATGCCTGCTGGCAGCTTCACACTCTTATAGAGACGGTGATCCAGCTTCATTACCTCCACTAATGTAAATGTAACAGTTTGCCACAGAGAGAGACCCAAACCCAGTTAGGCACGTGCCAAGCCATTTAAGGATTTATAGATAATCAACATCTTAAACTCTACCTGGAGACCAATAGGCAGCCAGTGCAGATCCCAGAGCTCCCAACCCTGACAAATAGAAACTCAGGTACAAGTTAAACAACCTCTTGTGAGCTACTTCCCAATGCGAGATGTCTCCTCTCATGCCTGGATGTCTCCTCTCATGCCTGGATGCATAGACAGAAGGAAATCAAGACTGCCAGGAAAACTTTGATGCAAGGTAATTACATTTTCTCTTGTTTTCTGAAGAAGTTAAGGAAGATAAACCTCTTTCGCCTTTTGCAAAAAATTACGAATGCAGTGGCCCTGTTCTTAATGGTAAACAACTAAATAACTTTCTTTTAACAAACGTATTGGACGTAATATAGATATAGATGACGTGTAGGAGAGCCTACTTCCACAGAGGATACCACCACAACACAATCAGCAAAAGCCTGCTGCTAAAATCACAATAGCCAAGTCCTCAAAAGAAAACTTCAGACCCACTTTACCTCAAGTGTTTTTCCCAATGGGAGCAAAATTTCCAGGACTGATTGTCACCTATTGGGATTCTTCACATGGTTCTTCATCCTATTTTCTTAGTTCAGACTATACATCAGATTGAGGAAATCTCTCAAGTAGCAAGAAGAAACCACTCTGGCAGAACACCACTGGGTAGACTCCAGCTTGCTTAACGAAGTATTGGATCTGGCCTCTCACTCAACAAAGAGGCTCAGATCTACATTAGAGATCAGAAGGCACATACCTAGGTTGAAATGTGGAGGTCAATGTGTGGTTTCTTCCATGACTGTTTAGTCCAGAGCAAGTATAGGGAAATTATATTTGGTGATCTCAGGCAACAAAGCTGTATGCAGGGAGAACTGGGAGGTCTTTAAGTCAGACTGCTCAAATATTGGCTCAGGGGTAATCGTCTTATTAAGAGCAGCCGGAGGTTCAGGGAGTGCAAGGATGAGCCTTAAGCTAGTTTTGCACAGGGATCCCTGATCTGTAGTCTGTACAGATTATTTGTACCCCCAAGATCAGTCCCATGGTTTTCATCCATCATTCAGAAAATATTTTGTTTATTTAAAATATTTTACTTTGGGAAGATCTAATATCCACCCACCAATGATACTTTAAAATAAGTATTTTATACTGGAGTACTAAGGTTTCAGTATATGATAATTTTGATCCATCTTAGATTTGAATAAAATCCCATTGATTTGATAGTGGTTTATGCAAATATTGTAGTTCTCAGCATGAAAAGCTTAGAAAAGTTATTCAGTTTAAAAGATGTTTGATTTGGGTATTCAGTTTATCTTGGTGCTGCATTATCTGGAAGTAACACAGGCCTTATATTATCTGTGATGACAAAGTTTTTTTTCAGTTTGTTTAAACAGTATGCAAGTTGACAGATCCAGCTACAAGTCATTGACTGGCTAAAAATCTTCCCTGGAAAGCTTACAGAGGTCGAACCTCTACAGCATCTTAAAATGAAAAACAGACTGTCCCTTAAATAAAACCCCCACTGGAAAGGGAGTGAGTGACTAATGAGGCTAGTGATGGATCTGTCACCTCTAGGTCACAAATTTATTCCAGTTTGTAATTTACTGGATGTTTGGAGGACTATGTGAAATAAGTTGGTGGTCCTATTCTATGTCCTAGTGGACAGGTGTCCACATCATGAAAACTACCACCATGTGTGGCATTAAATTGGAAGTAATTGGCAGTCTCAGTAGACAGAATGAGGATTGATATAACTGCCTGTCTCAGCAGACGGAACAAGGACTGAATAAGTGTAGACTGAACTACTCTTATTATATTGGGTGTTTAGACTGAGGCACATCACATTAGTGGGTCAGTTATACAGAATAAATATTATACTGATGGGCAGCTTAGAAATTCATAGGTGGAGCCTCCTGCTTCTTCTGTCAATGCAATACTGTATCTTCTTAATCTGTGCATAAACAATGATCTGAAATCTATAGTGCTTTCAATGTTATGTGACACCTTTCATAGTTACTTTAAATTAACTGATACAATGAGAAAAGAATCATACTCAGATACATTTTCAAATAAATATATGCAAAGACTAAGGCAATCATGTATTAGATGTTCTTGGTTGGTAATTAACCTTTACTGTAAATTGATATTTAAGGTGTTTTCATAAGATGCTGCCATGTTTTAACATTAAATATTGATATTTAGGTGAACATTTTGCTCCCACACACAGGTTCTAAAAGCGCAGAACATTGTGAACATTTATAGACTTCAGGTTCCCATTGATTTTGTTTAACTCTTGGAAGTGGATGGGTCTGGAGTTTCTGTAGTGTAGCATGAATTTAGAATATTTTGTTGCTAACTGGATCCCATCAAGGTGTGGGTACTTGATGAAAGACCTCCAAAATGTAGTTTTACTGTAGTCGGTTTTTAGAGCTCCTTTTAAAAAATATAGGACCTGTTTCTCTATTCCATTGCACAGTCAGTCCTTAATTAAATATATGTAAATGGATCTTTATGGTTGGCCAATCTTCATCTTTGCTTCCAATATCACTGACACAATTTTGAACCTGCATTTTATTGCAGTTAGAAAATTTTGGGTGCAATTGACTGCATATACAAAATTGTATCTCCAATACAGAAGGCCAGGTTGAGGTTTGATCAGATAGATAGGCTTCTAAATGTGCATCAACAACATAAGAAGCTGCTCTTGAAAACTTGGATCATGATATAAATACCCTGCTCCTTGTTTCCATCTTTGTAAAATAATGTCTTTTAATATTTTATGGGATTAAAATGTCATGTTTGCAGTCAGCACATGGAGTGTTATTCTGTTTATCCCAGCCATACAATACTTCTAACTTGTTCAAAAGTGTGTGTTTTATTTTCAGGCCTCCTGGTAGTCAGTAGCAGTTGACAAATGATCTGATTCCACAGGTGAGTTAATTAAAATGATACTTGTTTGGAACATGGGGACCTGCCAATAGTTACTGTTACATCTATTTGATTTTAGTTATAGATGTGAGGTAAATGATATACAATGATATTTGGAGAGCCTTCATTATTATTGGTCAAAAGCTATGGGATTACGTTGGGAGGACTACCTCATCACAAATCAATGTGCTTCCAGTTGCAATTATCTCTCTGTGCATAATATTTTCTAATATTGTATTGTAATTCTTAACCCCACTTCATTGTCACATGTACAGTCAGCCACTCATTAATTTATGTTGATTATTGCAGACAAGATTGTGAAACTAAAGATGTTTGTTAATATTGTAATTTACTGTATGGAGAAAAATTTTGGAAACAGTCCTGTAACAAGTCACTGCGTTACCACAAAAATCAATAACAGTGAAACATCAATCTGTCAGTTTGCATTATTAAATTAATTCATCCTGGTTAGTTGTAGTGAGTTCTGTAAAATTATAATCTGCCTCCCAGTGGTACTGTGCCCACTGACTAGATACCAATCAAAACTTCCCGTAGAAGTAATCAACTTTCATTAACTAGATCCAGAAGTTCAGAACTGTCATAGACCTCAGGAGGTCATCTAGTCCAATCCCCTGCTCAAAACAGGACCAACACCAACTAAATCATTCCAGCCAGGGCTTTGTCAAGCCTGATCTTAAAAACCACTAAGGATGGAGATTCCATGAACTTCCTAGGTAACCCATTCCAGTGCTTCACCACCCTCTTAGTGAAATAATGTTTGCTAATATCCAACCTAAACCTTCCCCACTGCAACTTGAGACCATTGCTTCTTGTTCTGTCATCCTCCACCACTGAGAACAGCCTAGCTCCATCCTCTTTGAACCCCCACCCCCGTTTCAGGTAATTGAAGTCTAGTATCAAATCCCCCCTCTCTCTTCTCTTCTGCTGACTAAATAAAACCAGTTCCCTCAGCCCCCTAATCATTTTCGTTGTCCTCTGGACTCTTTCCAATTTGTCCACATTCCTTCAGTAGTGAGGGGGACCAAAACTGGACACAGTACTCCAGGTGTAGCCTCAACAGTGCCGAATAGAGAGGAATAATCATTTCCCTCGATTTGCTGGCAATGCTCCTACTAATACAGCCCAATATGCAATTGGCCTTCTTGGCAACAAGGGCACACTGTTGACTCATATCCAGCTTCTCATCCACTGTAATCCCCAGCTCCTTTTCTGCAGAAATGCTGCTTAGCTGGTCGGTCCCCAGCCTGTAGTGGTGCATGGGATTCTTCCTAAATGCAGGACTCTGCACTTGTCCTTATTGACCCTCATCAGATTTTTTTTGGCCCAATCCTCCAATTTGTCTAGGTCACTCTGGACCCTATCAGTATCCTCCAGCGTATCTATCTTTCCCCAGCTTAGTGTCATCTGCTAACTTGCTGAGGGTGCAATTCATCTCATCATAGACTCATAGACTCTAGGACTGGAAGGGACCTCGAGAGGTCATCGAGTCCAGTCCCCTGCCCTCATGGCAGGACCAAATACTGTCTAGACCATCCCTAATAGACATTTATCTAACCTACTCTTAAATATCTCCAGAGATGGAGATTCCACAACTTCCCTAGGCAATCTATTCCAGTGTTTAACTACCCTGACAGTTAGGAACTTTTTCCTAATGTCCAACCTAAATCTCCCTTGCTGCAGTTTAAGCCCATTGCTTCTTGTTCTATCATTGGAGGCTAAGGTGAACAAGTTTTCTCCCTCCTCCTGATGACAGCCTTTTAGATACCTGAAAACTGCTATCATGTCCCCTCTCAGTCTTCTCTTTTCCAAACTAAACAAACCCAGTTGTTTCAGCCTTCCTTCATAGGTCATGTTCTCAAGACCTTTAATCATTCTTGTTGCTCTTCTCTGGACCCTCTCCAATTTCTCCACATCTTTCTTGAAATGCGGTGCCCAGAACTGGACACAATACTCCAGTTGAGGCCTAACCAGCGCAGAGTAAAGCGGAAGAATGACTTCTCGTGTCTTGTTTACAACACACCTGTTAATGCATCCCAGAATCACGTTTGCTTTTTTTGCAACAGTATCACACTGTTGACTCATATTAAGCTTGTGGTCCACTATGACCCCTAGATCTCTTTCTGCCATACTCCTTCCTAGACAGTCTCTTCCCATTCTGTATGTGTGAAACTGACTGTTCCTTCCTAAGTGGAGCACTTTGCATTTATCTTTATTGAACTTCATCCTGTTTACCTCAGATCATTTCTCCAATTTGTCCAGATCATTTTGAATTTTGACCCTGTCCTCCAAAGCAGTTGCAATCCCTCCCAGTTTGGTATCGTCCGCAAACTTAATAAGCGTACTTTCTATGCCAACAACTAAATCGTTGATGAAGATATTGAACAGAACCGGTCCCAAAACAGACCCCTGCGGAACCCCACTTGTTATACCTTTCCAGCAGGATTGGGAGCCATTAACAACTACTCTGAGTACGGTTATCCAGCCAGTTATGCACCCACCTTATAGTAGCCCCATCTAAATTGTACTTTCCTAGTTTATCTATAAGAATATCATGCGAGACCATATCAAATGCCTTACTAAAGTCTAGGTATATCACATCCACCGCTTCTCCCTTATCCACAAGGCTCGTTATCCTATCAAAGAACGCTATCAGATTAGTTTAACACGATTTGTTCTTTACAAATCCATGCTGGCTATTCTCTATCACCTTACCACCTTCCAAGTGTTTGCAGATGATTTCTTTGATTACCTGCTCCATTATCTTCCCTGGCACAGAAGTTAAACTAACTGGTCTGTAGTTTCCTGGGTTGTTTTTATTTCCCTTTTTATAGATGGGCACTATATTTGCCCCCTTCCAGTCTTCTGGAATCTCCCCCGTCTCCCATGATTTCCCAAAGATAATAGCTAGAGGCTCAGATACCTCTTCTATTAACTCCTTGAGTATTCTAGGATGCATTTCATCAGGCCCTGGTGACTTGCAGGCATCTATCTTTTCTAAGTGATTTTTTACTTGCTCTTTTTTTATTTTCTCTTCTAAATCTACCCTCTTCCCGTAAGCATTCACTATACTAGACATTCCTTCAGACTTCTCAGTGAAGACTGAAACAAAGAAGTCATTAAGCATCTCTGCCATTTCCAAGTCTCCCGTTACTGTTTCCCCCTCCTCATTGAGCGTGGGCCTACCCTGTCTTTGGTCTTCCTTTTGCTTCTAATGTATTGATAAAAAGTCTTCTTGTTTCCCTTTATTCCCATAGCTAGTTTGAATTCATTTTGTGCCTTTGCTTTTCTAATCTTGCCTCTGCATTCCTGTGTTATTTGCCTATATTCATCCTTTGTAATCTGACCTAGTTTCCATTTTTTATATGACGCCTTTTTATTTTGTAGGTCACGCAAGATCTCGTGGTTAAGCCAAGGTGGTCTTTTGCCACATTTTCTATCTTTCCTAACCATCGGAATAACTTGCTTTTGGGCCCTTAATAGTGTCCCTTTGAAAAACTGCCAACTCTCCTCAGTTGTTTTTCCCCTCAGTCTTAATTCCTATGGGACCTTACCTATCAGCTCTCTAAGCTTACCAAAATCCGCCTTCCTGAAATCCATTGTCTCTATTCTGCTGTACTCACTTCTACCCTTCCTTAGAATTGCAAATTCTATGATTTCATGATCACTTTCACCCAAGCTTCCTTCTACTTTCAAATTCTCAACAAGTTCCTTCCTATTTGTTAAAATCAAGTCTAGAACAGCTTCCCCCCTAGTAGCTTTTTCAACTTTCTGAAATAAAAAGTTGTCTGCAATGCAGTCCAGGAACTTATTAGATAGTCTGTGCCCCGTGGTGTTATTTTCCCAACATATATCTGGATAGTTGAAGTCCCCCATCACCACCAAATCTTGGGCTTTGGATGATTTTGTTAGTTGTTTGAAAAAAGCCTCATCCACCTCTTCCACCTGATTAGGTGGCCTGTAGCAGACTCCCAGCACGACATCACCCGTGTTTTTTACCCCTTTTAGCTTAACCCAGAGACTCTCCACACTTACATCTCCTACGTCCATCTCCACCTCAGTCCAAGTGTGTACATTTTTAATATATAAGGCAACACCTCCTCCCTTTTTCCCCTGTCTATCCTTCCTGAGCAAACTATACCCATCCACACCAACATTCCAGTCGTGTGTATTATCCCACCAAGTTTCAGTAATGCCAATAATGTCATAGTTGTATTTATTTATTAGGACTTCCAGTTCTTCCTGCTTATTACCCATACTTCTTGCATTTGTATATAGGCATCTAAGATACTGGTTTGATCTTGCCTCCCAGCTTTGCCCTGACCCTCCTTCCTCTCTGCCATTATAGCCCGTGCTCCCTCCTGTTTCCAACCCATCTCCCAGGTCTTGTTCCCCATTTACCTGTGGGCTTTGCTCACCTGTCCCCGTCGAACCTAGTTTAAAGCCCTCCTTACTAGGTTAGCCAGTCTGTGCGCAAATAAGGCCTTTCCCCTCTTCGAAAGGTGAACGCCATCTGTTCCTAGCAGTCCTTCCTCAAACAGCATCCTGTGGTCGAGGAAGCCAAAGCCCTCCTGGCGACACCATCTTCGCAGCCAGGCATTCACCTCCACGATGCATCTGTCTCTGCCCGGACCCCTACCTTCATCCAGATCATTAATGAAGATGTTGAACAAAACCAGCCCCAGGACTGACCCCTAGGGCACTCCACTTGATACTGGCTGCCAACTAGACATCAAACCGTTGAGCACTACCCATTGAGCCTGACAGTCTAGCAAGCTTTCTATCCACCTTATAGTCCATTTATCCAATCCATACTACTTTAACTTGCTGACAAGAATACTGTGGGAGACCGTATCAAAAGCTTTGCTTAAGTCAAGATATATCACATCCACCACTTTCCCCATATCCACAGACCCCCTTATCTCATCATAGAAGGCAATCAGGTTGGTCAGGCATTACTTGCCCATGGTGAATCCATGTTGACTGTTCCTGATCACTTTCCTCTCTTCCAGGTGCTTCAAAATGAATTCCTTGAAGACCTGTTCCATGATTTTGCATCTGGGTGAGGATTTTGCCTGTGGGTGGCACCCCTTTGCAATAAAAGAATCCATTATTTTCTCTGCTTTGGTACCCCCCAATCTAGAATGAATCCACCACCCTTTGAGAAGGTAGGCTTATCTGATAGGACTTTCACTGTGCTATTATAGACTATTATGTTTTGAACTCTAATTCTGACTGCTGTGGCTGATAAGGCAGTATTATCAACATACTATTGCCTTCTGAAAATATGGTCCAAGTGTCAGGCTGCTGTTTAAGAGTGGGCGCCTGGTCACCCATACTTCAAGGGGCAAGAGACCCTTTCAGTCTTATAAGATAATGTCCATTTAGGCATGACGGAATTAAGAGGTGGCTCTTCCATGGGACTTCAACCATGAGCATTTGGATTATTTTTAGTGACTGCAAAGCTGCAGTGACTCAATGTAATATTGAAAATATTTTTTAGAAATGCTGTCTGACATTTGTCAATTCATTGTCATCGCTTTTTATTGTTCATTAGAGCATACTATAGTTTTTATGCTTTATTGCTATAGCATAGTTGTGGTTTTAATCCATGAAAGAATCCTTTTTATTTATTCTCCTTGTGTGGAAACATTAATTCTCTAATTGTAATTATGCTATGGTGAGAGGTCACCCTGAAGCATGTTTTGCTCTCTTGAACTCAAATATTTTACTAATGTTTCATCGTAGCTGATTCCTCCCCTCCCTGAGGGCAGGCAGAACTCCCCGTTTGCTGTAAAATCTTTCATTAGCTACTCTGTATGTTTTGATTGACCTTTGCTTAGTGGTACTGCCTGAAACATATGGAATATATCCCCTTCGCCACTTGCTCTACAATTAACATTGTGGTGTAAAATGAAAACCAAAAAAATGTGTATTTTTAAAAAACAGAAACATTAACCACTGGTTCCCGTCTTTCCCCTGCAGTTGTCAGTATCTGTTGGAAAGAATATTGGAGTGGTTTGGACTGGTCTTGTTCAAGTGATTTGCCCTCACTGAAAAAGAGGAAGACAGGGACACGTAATTATGTGCTTCCTAGCCTGAAATTTCCCCTTTACCTCTTTCTCCACTCCCCACGCCCCCGCTCCATCTTTTGTCCATTTTGTTGAAGGCTGTGTGACACATGCAACCTTTACAATTGCCATTGTCTGACTCCTGCAGATTCAAATTACATGTAGACTATATTAAGGAAATGACATTTATTGTATCAGATTTTATATTTGTTACACACAATTATATAAGAAATTCTAAAAGCTGATGGTATTTCATTACTTGATTGAGATTTATCATCAAACTAAGGTGTCATTTAAACAACAGAACTGAATTGAATTAAAGTTAAATCAAAGCCTTATGTTGACAAGAAAATTATAAATTCTCTC
This sequence comes from Gopherus flavomarginatus, assembly GCF_025201925.1. Lineage (NCBI taxonomy): Eukaryota > Metazoa > Chordata > Testudines > Testudinidae > Gopherus > Gopherus flavomarginatus. Next base: position 66,835,028 of record NC_066621.1, read on the forward strand.
TCATAAAATCATCAGTAGATTGAGGAAAGAGGATTTTTCTGACTCTTTTGGAGACAGCAGTATCAATTCACTTTGCAAATCATTTGGAAAGAAATATGGAGACGTTATGAGTCTGATTCATTGATTTTTCGCAAGGAACTTTTTCCCCTGTAAGGTTGCCGAGAGAAACTGAACATCAGAGTATTTTACCCACCCCAAACAAAACCTGCCATTATCTGTGTGCCCACCACAACTTCTCATCAGGATTCCTATTCATACACTTCCACTCCAACACAACCCTGGATGTGATCTGGGTAGCACTGATGAGCTGGCAAATGATTGCTGGTGGCTTACATAGATTAAGCTGGACCAAAGGACCTGCCTCTCCTCCTTGTTTCCAGTGACACAATCACAATTAGAGAGGCTAACAACACTTAAATACCTTTGAGAATCTGGGCCTTAGTAATCACCCAGGATTCTGTGTCTGTCAGACTTCTCTTTCTAACTTTATGTATTTCAGAAGTTTAAGTGTGTGCAATAAAAATTTCTCTGCATAGATGGTTAGAAACAAAAAAAGTTTATATTTTAAGGCGCTGTTGTTATGATTTTTTTAAAATCCTTTGTTTAAAATGAAACATTTCATACAATAAGTTAACAATGTGGAATAATTGCTTTGGTATTTTAGAGGGAAAAAGACATAGTTTATCTAAAAACAAAACAAACTGCCTAAAACCTCCATAAAAATCTGTTAGTATGTGTGCAAACTTTTTTAGTGTTCTAAAAATTTATTCACATTTCATTAAATTAATCACCAAATCCCTCACCATAATGCCTAAATAAATGAGCTCTTCATATCATGAAGTTGTGGGCAAGACAGCTCTAAAGCCTCTTAGAGCTGTTGTTTTAGCCTCTATTTCCATTTCTGTGAATTTCCAAGGCACTGGCTCTGTGTAGGATTGCATCCACTGGTTGGTTCTGCCTGCAGTGCTTTCTGAATATGCTGATACAAAGCCCATCTCCAGGGTGCGCAGGGAGTACTTAAACCATTCTGATCAGCTGTTTTATTTGCTCATCTCTCCATGCAAGGCCACTATGGGTTCTGCTACTTGAAAGGCTTTGAACGGGTTTTCTGTCAACAGGTGAATTTAATCCTGAGGCTAGAACATAATCATTCTATAGACTAGAACAAAGTTCACAATCAGTTCGTCAGTGGCTTTAAGGCTATGTCTATGCTAGGCTTTATTCCCTAACCTTGATCACCATTTGTTACCACTGAAGGTAAACAGGGTTTTTGTGGTCCCAGTAATTTTTACTGCCATGTTTTCAGATTTATACTCAAATTGGATTCGGATTATAGAGCGTTAAAAACACTGGCAGCTGCTGTTATCCTGTCTACTGGAGTTTCCACAACAAGCTGAACTAGTTAGTAGTAGCAACAATAAGAAATCCTAGGGGAGAAGGCTAGTGTAGGAAAAGAAAACCAAGCACCATTGGTTCAGTCTATAATGTATTACCATTGATGTACCTACTCAGCACAACTCTAAGCAAGTTAATTAGATTTGACTAATATTAATACACATCAGTCTTTTAATATGTTAATGTTTAGTGCCTGAGTTATCTAGTGGGCATTCCTCTTGCCCATATTTTTTTTACTTCTAGAATTAAAGTGCAATTTTTGGAGTAAAATTAATGTGAAATACTAATAATTCAAGATGAAAATCAAAATGCAAATATTAGATATACTAAAAGTAAATAAAATGCACTCTCAGCATACTATGAGTATTCTATGCTTTCCCTTACTATTGTACTGTCGTGGTGTGTTAGTGTTTCAGTCTGGCTTTAACTGTGAAATTCCTTACATGTGGTGTTTTGTGTCATCCTTAATGTTCTGCTAATTTAACTTTTATTGGCTGAATGTATCTTCATTGGTTAGATAAGCACATCCTTAAGCATTAAAATAGAACATGTCCAAATTGACTACAAATGCATGTAACTTGTTAGCAAAAACTGTAAGAATATATGTTGGCCAGAAGGGACTTCCTCATTATGAATTTATTTCTTTTTTTGCAAAATGATAAAATCGGGGGAAGTGTAATTAGATTTTATGCTTTTTTTGTTCCAGCTAATTTTGTAACTGATATAAAACAAAATGAATTTTGACTTTTTCAAAATCATATACTTCCATAAAGTTAGAATAGCCTTCAAGAACACATTAGTGCACTGCAAAAATTAATACGTGCAAAGCAATGTAAGCACATGGCACTTTTAATTTTTCAGTAGCCCAAGGGCACTGTTATCTGGTCTTTTCTGGGAAATCACTCATCATGTAGCTATTGGGGAAAGAGAGAGCTTCAGCTTCTTTTCTGGGAGCAATCCAATTCAGTATGGATATTAATTAAATTTATTAAACAAATAACACAGTGACTCAGGGAAGCAGGGGTCCATCTGCCAGCTCTGCAGATTGATCTCTGCAGAGACGCGAGTTGAATGGTAGTTAAAGCTAAGTTGCAGAGCTCAGCAGATGGGCTCTTGTCTCTAGTGGGGGAGATTTGGTGGCGGTCCAACAGTTTTTTTCCCCCTCCAGGTTTTTGTTCCTTGCAACTGTGGTTGAAGAAGCACTTCTCTGTCTTTTCTCAGCCTGAGCCCCCTCCCCCTTTTGTTTATCCGAGCAATGTTTAAGTCTGAGTGATTTGTTAGAGAGGCAAGTCCCGGCTGATCTCATTTTGTGTTTGTGATGTAAACTTCAAGCAGAAAATAATTAGGAAAATGTAATCCCATTGACTTTACACCCCACTTGTGTACACTGCTACATCTCAGCCTGGTGCCTTGGGGAGAAAAAAGGGTCTAGAAGCAGTATTGTATTTAGTATTGAAAATAACAGCTTGGTATCCATCTATTTCCTCCAAAATCTTTTTGTCAGAGGTTTATATACATAGTATGACAGCACCATTGCTTACTGCCTTTATATGCAGAATCTAGTTTTGTTCTTGGATTTCACTTTATTTTCACTTTCTGTTTTCTTTCATATTTTTTTAAAAGTATGTGTTTTCTGAATTCCAATAACAGTCTTTATATAGCAGATGAATACTGATTTAGTGAATTGTTTGCTGTACATGGGCATACCTAGGACCTATCTAATACTGATTATGAGAAATATAGTGGGTTCAGTACTCTTGTAATTAATTATGCAATTAAGCTCTTTGTTTATTGCATATTTGCCGTTTTGAGAGGTCTCTAAACAAGCCACAACTGTGTGAGTAATGTATGCTGTGAAAGACTAGTCATAATGCCACTTAAGGCCTTGGCAAAACTCCCATTGACTATAGTGGGAGCAGGACTTGGCCTATAATGCAGTAGATGACAACAGGGAATTCCGTTGGTGAGATTTCATAACATCTAGTCAGGGTTGGCCATCTCTTAATGGATCATTGGTGCAACAGAAAAGTCCAAACCATGTAAATGTAACTGTTCTGTTACAAGAAATAGCAATCAATAGACTTAACAGGTTATAAGAGGGACCTACTATTTATCAGGAAAGGGCCACATTCTGCCTTCCTTACTGAAACTTTAACCAGGCAGAATTGCTATTGAAGTCTTTAGGGAATTTTGCTCAAAATAAGGCATGAAGGAGTTAGTCCCAAAAGCATGTGCTTTACAAAGTAAACAGAAAAGGCACTTTTTGGGGTGATAGTTGATGCCTCTGTAGCATTGATTGTTTCCTCTGCATTGGCTTTTGGCTCATATCAGCCTTGATTTACAAATTTCAGTGTTTAACTCAAAACATAAATACTGTTAAGCGTCGGAAAATAAAATAGTTTTGCTTCCATTGTAGGTTACTGTGTGTCGCTAAGGCTGTGATTTCAGTTTTAGATCATGCTGACATTAATAATATGAATGCTTCAGTTACTATGGTAAATTGTCAGAATTAGTTGTTTTTTCATTAGTGCCCTGCCAAGGATTATTCTGAACTCTTAACACTAAGACACATCACTGCACCACAGCTCTTGATAGTATTTTAAACTGGCCCAGCTTAATGCATAGGAGAGGCTTTTGCTGAAAAATGTTTGTTTACCGATGTGCAGTAGGTGAACTACCATTTATCTATCTAATTGGTTGGAACTGAGAAACCACAAGGGATCCTTAGTCTGCAGTTGAATTCATAAGCTATTTACCACATTCTCTCCACTGTCGTATACCTGGACTAATTTTGTTATCTGATTTAAACGGCAATCTAGTTGCTCTGGCATCTCAATTTAAGAGGAGATTGGATATTCTTGAAGTGAAATGCAAATGTTTTATTTTTGCCTTTAAACAAATGTGCTGTTTTTCCTCTAAATTAAGAGAGGATTTGAAAATTAGATATGGATCTCGGGGTATATTTTATGATAGGAAAAAATATAATATTAAACCTCTATAAATTAGTACAGACGAGTAAAACTGGAGGGGAAAAAAGGCAGAAAGTTAGTGGAGATACTTGACGTGCTTGCTGCATGTTGTTCTGTGTCCTCAGAATGAATCTTGCATATTTTAGGAGCAATGAGACTATAGTAATTAAGCAGTAAATAACTAAATTAATTTTTTCTAGGAGTGTCATCTTGCATTAATATGTGGAAATAGGGTAATAACTTTGGGCAAAATTCTATCAGTTCTACATGGTGAATCTTAACTTCAGTGTTCTGTTCTTCTTACATGTGCAGAGTTTCCATCAGTATTGCTAAGGATTTCTGAGTGTATAGAGAGCAAAATATCAAATACCTCAATTTTGCTCTTAATAGTACCTGTGTAACTCCATTATTTTAAATGGGGGTTACGCAGGTGTAACTGAGAGTAGCAATAAACCTGAGATAATCTGTGTGGATCTGAGAGAATTCTTCCTATGGTTTGCTAGCTGCACTAACAAGCCCTACCCCAGCATTGACTATTTCTAAATTCTCTCAAGTTTTCTTTTGCCTATTTTATTCTTTGAAAATCTTCATGCATATTTAGAATTCATGAAAGTGAATGCCCAGATGTGGTCATTGAATGAGCAGGTCTTTCCAACAGAGGCTCTCAATGTTCCTTAATGCAAATCTGTAACACTATTAATTATTCAGGTCCTCCTAGAACTCTTCTGAGCAAAATCTGTCAATTTGTGGCATCTAGACATCACAGTGACATGTGCAATAGAAATGTCTTAAAGCACAATCTCAGTATATGTCCACGGGGCTCTAGAAAAGTCATTCTCTTTACATGTTCTTTTTCTGATTTTGAAACTCAGAATAGAAGGATTGGGTGATGGGTGAAAGGCTAATCTACTACATTTCTCCACTTTTTTTGTCCCATATGTAATGTTCAATTTATATATTTATAAGTAGGTGTGGATGTGGCTCTAAGAACTCCTCAGTGCCAACTGGCAAGGGGCTGGTGTTACAAGAGTATCTGATCTTTGTATCAGAGGGGTAGCCGTGTTAGTCTGGATCTGTAGAAAGCAACAAAGAGTCCTGTGGTACCTTATAGACTAACAGACGTGGAGCATAAGCTTTCATGAGTGAATACCCACACCAGAGAATATCACGTGAGGTCTTAAATGAAAGACAGGTTTATGCTGGCCATTAATATTGTTGTGAAATGTATTGCCTAAAGTCTTTATCAAGGTAGAGTTGACAGGTTTTCTGCCAAACAAAATATGTTTATTCACCTACCTCTCTGTAAATTAAGCATTGTAAGCCAATACAATGGAAGCCTCATTTTCATACAGCCTCAACGGATGGGGTTTTGAAGTCAGCAGAGAGGCAGCACACTGAAGAATAAGGTACAGGGTTATCCTGACTGTGGGTACAATGAACTGGAGGATATAAGGAGAAAGCAAGAAAGACACCACTTTATCTTGCATTTAGAAAGTAGTCGGGCAGTATGATTACATTCGTGAAAATGGGTGCACAACCTGCCCTGGTTGTGAAGTTGCAAAGGACATTTGGAGTGGGATAAACTTCTTTTGACAGAAGTTAAGTTTAATCTTTAGAAGGTGTGTTATGATTTTTTTTATATGTAACCCTGTTGTTTCCATTATCCTTTCTCACTGTCTCTTGAATCTTGACCCTCTGATGATAAACTTATTGTTGTTTGCACTGTAAATATATCTCATTCTGGGTGAAGCAGGCTACATCTCAGCAATTGCTGCCATTTTCTGACAGTCTGACCCAGAGTCAATGTGCATGTCCTTCAGGTTGCAGGCTGTCCTTTATCCACTTCAAAGTTCCTTTGTCCAAAAGTTCCCACCCAAAGATCTCTAGAGATTTTGAGCAAGATTCTTGAACTTAACCAAACTGGTTTATGCATTTCTCCCGAAGAAATTGGAGATAATCTTGTAAAAGTGGATTCACTATACTGAGCACTTGAGAACCAGGCTGTTGAATTAGAATCATTGATAGGTTCCTGGAAACCTGGATAGAGCACCACCCTGGAATTAACCCTTTGGGTTCCATGGAGCCAGTCAGACTACAATACTTATGAATAGTTACACATGATATTTGTAAAATTAATACAGATGGATAGCATTCTTCACAGCCTTTTTTTCCATTATGAATATTATATAGCATTTATATTCATTTATCCTACAAAACACGTTTCTTGATGTGGAGAAATGCTGTGTAAAATTCCTGCTTTGAATTTACAGATTTTATTAACCAACTTGAAGAGTTGAGGGAAAGGGTATTCCCTCAGTTCATGTTATTTAAACAGTTCATTGCATTTAAAATAATTTATATTGAACCAATATTTAATTATTTTAACAACCATGAACCAGGAGAATAATACAGCTACAGATCTACCTACAAATTCATTGCTAGATTAAACATGTAGGCCCCATTCAGCAATGTACTTAAGCATGTGTTTGTAATTTAAAGTGCGTGTCTTCAGCGAAAGTACTCATAAGTTTAAAGTTAACTTACTGAATTTAAGTCATATTTACTTAGACCAGTGGTTCTCAGCCTTTCCAGACTACTGTACCCCTTTCAGGAGTCTGATTAGTCTCATGTACCCCAAGTTTCATCTCACTTAAAAACTGGTTGCTTACAAAATCAGATATAAAAATACAAAAGTGTCACAGTACACTATTACTGAAAAATTGCTTACGTTCTAATTTTTACCATATAATTATAATATAAATGGATTGGAATATAAATATTGTACTTACATTTCAGTGTATAGTGTATATAGAGCAGTATAAACAAGTCATTGTATGAAATTTTAGTTTGTACTTACTTTGCTAGTGCTTTTCATGTATCCTATTGCAAAACTAGACAAATATCTAGATGAGTTGATGTACCCCTTGGAAGACCTCTGTGTACCCCAACGGGTATGTGTACCCCTGGTTGAGAACCGCTGACTTAGATGATGCTGAATTAAAAGTTTAGGTACATTGCAGGCTGTATTTTAATTGACATAAAGAACAATACAGGTGGGAAATTTCAGTACACAGGTTTTGTGCTTTGAGTTGTTGCACTGTGATTGCACAGCTTAGTTAAATACTGCACAGTTACATCTTCCTTGTCTGTTTATTGCAGAAAAATGACTAATTATCATCTATCAAAAAGATGAACACTTTTTCATTAAATTAGGTAAAAGGAAAACACACTTAAAATGCATTATTATATATCAGCTTATGTATAAATTTACCAAAATAAGCATGTTTTCATAGCTTCATGAAATTTGTTTTCTTGCTAACACTGTCTCCAATTTTAAAAATTGACCATGAACTCTCACTTTCCCAGCAGAGGTAAAAGAGCAGTGCCAGAGATTTCTGTTATTGTGTGCTATTTCTGTTCTTGTGAAAACCATACAACAGAGATCTAATGGAGAAAAAATATGTCTATCAGAGATCAAACTGTTAGCATAGAGCGCTACAGTGCAACAGCTCCTACTAGGACAATTATTTTTAGCTACTTTTTATTAAATAGTTCCCTACCTTTTGATCATGTGTCTATCAAAACTGCCTACACTCTTCAGACTCATGCAGGTTTTCTTTTTTTAATACTGTGAATATGTTTATATGGGTGGACATTAGCATATATGTAACCAGTAAGAGCAAATGATGGATGCAAATTGCTTTAAAATGGTAATGAGTAGATGCTAACTTTTAAATATTGCCTTATTTTAAATCTCACCTGGTGCCCAAGACTCTTATTAGGTCTATTTTAAGTGCAAAGAAATAAAATAAAATTCTGTCCTTGTATCAGGACACGTTACGTGTTTTGGAACGTTCTGTATTATAAACATCCTTATGAGGAAATCATATATACTGCAGCGATGGAGCTGGAACACATTGTACCAACTGGATTTGAACCTTTTCAAAGTTCATGGTTGTTTGGGCTCATCTCTGAAAAACTTGCAACTCCCCTCTGGGTTGACTTGAATTAAATGGATGTGAAATATTCAACTGAAACCTGAAATATGCCCCAAATCAGTCTGAGTTTGAGTCTGACTTCCCTCCATGACCCAATTCATGTTTGATTTGTGTCTTGGAACTTTCGTCACAACCGATTTTCATGTGTTGGTCTGTAAGCATGCATAGTACTTTACAATAGGTAAACTTGTGAAACAAAGAAAGGAACGTTGGCCTTGAAGCTCATTAAATCTAAAAAAGCATGAGTGATGGTACAGAGCAATCACTGAACGGTTAGTGGAATGTTTTGTGGAACAGATGGGTTTTTAGGGGAATTTTTAAGGAAGAAGAGAAGTGGGTGGAGGACATTTGGCTTATATTGTTTAGTTGTATGTTCCAAAATTAAAGGGCAGAATGGAAGAAGGCACAAAAAGCTAGGAGTAGGTGAAGGTGGCCAGGGAACAAGCAGGAGAGATGAGTGAGCAGACTGTATAAAATCCAGTACATTTGTAGAAACTGAGATTTTTATTTAAAGTAAGATGTGCTTTAAGGCTGAATGAATCAATGACCCTTTTTGTGGTCTGTCTATATGCTTCTACAGTTGTATACAAAGGTCACGTCCCATGTGGGATGTGGGGAACGGAGGTGATAAAATGAACGTTGTCCCAACCTCTGTTGGAATGAGAGAGGGACCGAATAACGCAATCATGAAAACAGTATATAAATGAGTACATGGGGTCGGAGGAAATTGTTGCCTTGTGGGCGATATAGGTGCAGGAGACATAAACTTGAGAGCTTCTGGCAATTAGTACGCTTGTTTTCTGAATGTTCTGACAGCAGTATAGGCTGAATCATGACAGGAGAGTAGTGTTGTTTTTTAATTAATATGTAGCTCTGTTTGTAAAGCTTTTCATATACCTTACATTGAAGCTTAATTTCCACAGTGGTGTCTTTATTATAACTGAGACCTATAGGCACCCCATTAATGTATATAAATTAATAAAGTGGTAGTGTGCTTTTGGGGGGGGAGGTTCTTTCCCCCACTCCCATTTGTTGTTTTTAACTAGGGATTTTCACCCAATTTCTAGATGAAAGAATCTCTGATCGGTTTATCTAAAACCGAGCTAAAGTTGTGAACCCTTTGGTTTTCCCCTTGCTATTGTAAGCACAGCTTTTTGTGGTCTCAGAAAACTAACAAGCAGCTAAAAAATGAAACTCCAATATATTTGTCCATCAAGTAGAGGCCCTTTTGATTCAGAAATATGTTGTTTGGTTTTATAAATACAGTCCCATGATAACATATTTCTCTCTCTTTTTTTTCTTTCCTTTTGTTTTTTAAATAGAATTTTTCTGGTGTGATTCAAAACAGTGAAACTTGCACAGAGATTTCTGGTGCATGGTAATATCCATTACATGGCTACCTTTTCAGCAAAATCAAGCACTGAGAACCATTACAGAAAACATGCTACATATGCTTACTTTTTACCAATACAGACAAGCTGGCAGGACAACGATCAGTAGGGGCATGTGAACAATGCTGTCTACTACAGCTATATCGACTTTATAATCAACCATTTTTTTATCAGGTATGTATGCTGCTCCTCAGGGACTGCCCCCAGACTTCCTTTGTATATTTACTCATCTGGGTGATTTTGAAGTAGTTTTGGGGTTAAGTAGGTAAATGCATTTATGCACTTCCACTCTACTCCTATATGCCCCAGTGATCCAGAACGAAGCAATGATTCAAACTGAAACACCACTGCAGCAAAGACACAAGTATTTAAACGTTTGGGCAGTATTTAAAGTAAATTTAGTTTCACACATAATTCACTTAAATATCTTTTTTGCATTAAAATTGTGTTGGAATTGGTATTTGAAAATAAACTTTAAAAGTGATATGTAATCTGAATGATATAATTCTCTGTAACCCAAAGCAGTTTGTATATGCTAGTAGCAGCCATCTCTTAGATGATGGACTGGGCTCTTTTGATGTTGTTAAGGCACTGGCACATGTCCTTTCTTGTGGATGTTGGCAAGCACTAGCATTTGTCTTCTCATGAAGCACTGTCAAACCCTCTTATGGTCTTATAGGTCTTACATGTCTTTTCTCAGGGCGTTGATGAGGAGCTGTTATTATAACCCTTTCTTTGATTTTTGTTAAAAGTCAAAGGGCCTTGTCATAATGACCCTTATTTCTGTAACAGTCCTGCAGACATTTATGTATGTGCCTAATTTTAAGCACACAAGTAATCCTTCTGAAGTTAGTTAGTTCTGTGTTTAAGATTTTGCAGGTTTGGGATCCGACTGTATGTAGCTCATTTTGTTCTACGTAACTTGCCATCACTAGGGTGAACTGCATGGAGCTCTTGTGAAAATTAGGCAAATGCTAATCTTGTTTTCTGTGCATGGTTTATATGTCTGAAACTTCATAGTATTGCACTGGGGATGCACACCTTAGGAAAGGGACATAATTGACCAAAAGGGATAATTTAGATGTTAGTTCCTGCTTTCAAAAAATGAAACTGCCAACAAAAATTCAGATGGGTAAGTTAAGCAGTTCTGATTTTCATATATTAAGTCGACTGTTCTGACTACTATATAACAAGAAATCACTAAATGTATATGTGGTAATACAGTTACATATTCTGTACAAAGGACTGGATGGCAATTACTGTGGGCTTCATGGAGTGACTCTGACATAGGGAAAAGTTCAACCTACTGAAAAAAATATTTTGTAAAATAAGTGAAAAGTTTCCTTGAATGGTTCAGGATTATTCTAACTTTATTAAATAAAATTCTATTTGTAATTGTACAGTATAAACAAAATCATAACACAAAGATAATGTAAATTATGCAAGAAAAGATACAAGAAATAAAAATTTGCTCATTTAGCAGACTTAAAATTCAGTAACTGTTTTGTTTATGCGTCATCTTTTTATTGGAATGTTATCACCTACCATGAAATATAGAAGAACATGCCCAATTTCTTTGTATATATCTGTGTTCACAAAGCCAAACGTACTGAAGGTCAGTGGGGACTCTGAATAGCACAGCTAACAGACAGTTCAGATGCCTCAATCCTCAGAGACTAATCAGCAGCCCTGATGCTGGTAGAAAGGCCAGGAACCAATATGAAAAGATTTGAATGATCTTGCTTTCTTGAGCAGTGAGTGAATTTTCAACTATTCTTTGTGTATCTATGTAACCTTATACAGTAATTATATCTTACTAATCATTTGTGAAAGCTTTAAAATATAGAAAGTTAATTTCTAATGAACTAATACTGGTATGAGTACATATCTCTATTGTGGCTAAAGTGCTTTTTCTAAGCTAGAGAATAACCACAAGCCCCAGTAAGAAAACTGAGGCCACTGTGTTTTTCAATTTACACTTGCCTGAACTTTATTCTTAGCCTCTTCTCTTTCCTTGCAGCCTCAGGGAACAGATGGGAAAATTAAGCTGCAAGGCAGTAGCTGAGGTTATTTCTGGGCCTAGAGTAGACCTAAATGTTTTTGTTGACCACGAGGCCAGAATTCAAGGGGACAGGTTTGGTGACTGATGAATGCACCTATTTTCTCATACTTATAATTTTTTCTAATTTTGCCTTTTTATTTAGACATTACCACAGGATTGTCTAAACTTCCTTCTATTTAGTACAGAGAACAACTAAGGAAGAGTCAGGTAACATTAGTGATCTTAGGAACTGAAAAGTTTTAGCTGTTGCAGTACATTCTGCACTATATGCTTCACTTATCTTCTGTAGTTTCACTGGCAAAAGTGGAGCAGTGCAAGCCTTGCACTACTTACCAGAGTTATCCTGGTTATGCTCAGGGCAACAAGGGGCATTGTGTAGTGTGGTGAGGTAAACCACCCCGCTGTACATTGACGTTGCCTGTTTCAATTCTGCAAGAGTGTGCTGAGGCTTTGGGTGGTAGTGGAGGGAAAGACTGTTCAGGCCACACTTATACATCACAGAATCTGGCCTTGGTTTTATTATAGCACAGAAATGGCTGTCAATGGTTGGCTGATCTGTAGTTCTAATGGGAAATTTGAATAATTTCAAACTTGTAAGTGTAATAGGCCACATAAATTTATATAACGAGATGAAATCAGTGGGAATATGGCAATAAAGGGGTGTAAATAAAAGCATTCCTGCTCAAAATAGATGGAACTGAAGAGGCATTGTCAATTTATTTAGGCCAGAATTTGACGTTCTTTAAAATTGTCACAGTCTGTTGATTATCAGTTCTGGTTTCCACATATCCGTGGTGTTTGGGAGTTTTTGTGGGTGATTTCTAAATCCACCATTTTAGTTGAGGAAACCACAGAGGGAAAATAAATCAATCACTTAAACTAATATGTGAGATTGCCTTTACTTCTCTATACTGAAGAAGAGTTGATACTTACCATGATTTTCATGGACACTTACTTTTTTGATGAACTGGCTTGGTCCCACTTCCTATAAGCTGGAACATTGCTAGTTATTGCAAGTCTCTTATCATCACAGCCAGTGCTAGACTTTACTATATGGTGATATTAACATTCCATCACAATATGATGGTGCAGTGACAAGGTATTATAATTCAGATGTCACAGTGCTGTGATGTGATTATTTTGTTCCAGGTAAGAGTTTTAAAGGTATCAGGCCTAACAATTAGCTAGCTGTAATTTGTAAACATTTTTGCAGATGTTGTTGATGTTGATGCCCAGAGAGGGAGAGAAACCAAAAAACAGCTGTTTTGACACCTGCATTTTCAGAAACACAACAAAATAGAATGTTTGCAAGGACAAAATCTGCTAGGGAAGGGAATCTTGTTTTAAAATTGGTAAATGGGTATGAGGTGCACCAAAGAGTAAACAAAATATGAAGCATTGGAAAAAAAAACAGTTGACAGAACGCCTTTAAATACAAGAATTCAAAGTGAATATTACTTATTGTATTTGATTTGGCTGTGTCTGTGAAATATGACTGATTTTATTCAGTCCAGAAATGCAAAATGAGTTGCTAGAAAAATGTAAAGAAATGACTGCAGAAAATTACACTCTTCATGATTTACTTTGAATTGATCATATTGCAGCCTACTCAGTTAGGCTTGTAGTTCCAAAGGGTTTGTTATCTTGAGCACCTCCACAGGTGAACTGTTTGTTTCACAGCATAGGGAATTGTCATTTTCTTTCCATATATCTCTGGCCAGTGGACGAGTTACCGCATTTAGCTTACGGTAGTCCACGCAAAAGCGTATTTCCCCATCTGGTTTGGGTACCAGAACCACTGGAGATGCCCATGCACTGGTAGATGAGCGGATTATACCCATCTGTAGCATGTTCTGGATCTCCCGTTTTATAGCAGCTTGGGCATGAGGAGACACTCGGTAGGGTGGGGTTCTGATTGGGTGAGCATTACCTGTATTAATGGAGTGGTATGCCCGTTCAGTTTGTCCTGGGGTGGCTGAGAACAATGGGGCGAAGCTAGTGCACAGCTCCTTGATTTGTTGCCTCTGCAGACGTTCCAGGGTGGTTGAGAGGTTGACCTCTTCCACGCCACCGTCTTTTTTCCCGTCGTAGTAGACACCGTCAGGCCACTCAGCATCATCTCCCTGGACTGTAAACTGACAAACCTGTAAATTTTTGGAATAGAAAGGCTTGAGAGAATTAACATGGTACACTTTAGGCTTTAGTGAGGAATTGGGAAATGCTATGAGGTAGTTTACAGCTTCCAGGCGCTTTTGGACCGTGAATGGCCCTTCCCATGATGCTTTCATTTTATGGGCCTGTTGCGCCTTTAAGACCATAACCTGGTCTCCTACCTTGAAGGACCGATTTTTGGCATGTCTGTTATACCAGGCCTTTTGCTCTTTTTGAGCATTCTTTAGGTTTTTTTTAGCAAGGGCTAAAGAGTGTTGGAGGGTGCTTTGTAGGTTGCTTACAAAGTCCAGAATGTTAGTTTTTGGAGAAGGCGTAAACCCCTCCCATTGCTGCTTTACCAACTGTAATGGCCCCTTAACCTCGTGACCATACACAAGTTCAAATGGTGAAAACCCTAAACTGGGATGTGGTACAGCCCGGTAGGCAAACAGCAACTGCTGCAACACTAGGTCCCAATTATTGGAGAATTTGTTGATGAATTTTTGTATCATGGCCCCCAAAGTTTCATTGAACCTTTCCACCAGGCCATTGGTTTGATGGTGGTACGGGGTGGCAACCAAGTGATTTACCCCATGAGTTTCCCACAGTTTTTCCATGGTCCCTGCCAGGAAATTAGACCCTGAATTTGTAAGGATGTTGGAGGGCCAACCTACCCTGGCAAAGATGTTTGTTAGGGCCAGGCACACAGTGTTAGCCCTGGTGTTGCCTAGAGCTACTGCTTTTGGCCATTGGGTAGCAAAGTTTACTAAAGTTAGTACGTACTGCTTTTTTTTGGGCGTCTTTTTTGGGAAAGGGCCCAGAATATTTACAGCTACTTGCTGAAATGGGACCTCAATTATGGGGAGTGGCTGGAGAGGGGCCTTGACCTGGTCTTGAGGCTTTCCCACTCTTTGGCATACCTCACAAGACCGGACATACTTGGCAACGTCCTTGCCCATTCCCTCCCAGTGGAAGGACTTTCCCAACCGGTTCTTGGTTTTGTTTACCCCAGCATGGCCACTGGGATGATTATGGGCTAAGCTTAAGAGCTTTTTTTGGTACTTAGTTGGAACCACCAACTGTTTTTGCGGCTGCCATTTTTTTTGGTGTTCACCAGAAAGAATTTTTTTGTATAAAAGTCCTTGGTCTATAACAAACCGGGATCGATTAGAAGAGCTGAGAGGCGGTGGGGTGCTCCGTGCCGCCGCCCAAGCTTTTTGAAGGCTGTCATCCGCTTTCTGCTCAGCCTGGAACTGTTCCCTTGAGGCTGGGGTCACCAGTTTTTCCTTAGACTGTGGACTTGGGCTTGGTCCCTCTGGAAGCGATGTAGGTGATGGGGTTGTTTTCGTTGCTGGTGAACCGCGCTTCGCTGGTGCACCTGAGGGTATTTCAGGCTCTGGCTGAGCCTTTTGGGTATGGCTGTTTGTTGCTTTTACCAGTTTTGGCTCGCTGGCGCCCTCTGGCTTTGAGTTTGAAGATGTGGTTGCACTTACTGGTGCTGGTTGCTGTTCCAGTTCCGGGCCTGGGACTGGAGATGCTGTGGCTGTTTCAGTGGTAGGCATGGAATCCGGGTCCACTACCTCTGTCTGGGTCTCTGGTAACACAGACGGGGCCTCTGTGGACGGCTCAGGAACAGGAATGGGTCTGGAAGCTTGCCTGGTTTGGCTACGTGTAACCATTCCCACTTTTTTGGCCTGCTTCACCTGGTTGGCCAAGTCTTCCCCCAGTAGCATGGGGATAGGATAATTGTTATAGACTGCAAAAGTCCACATTCCTGACCAGCCTTTGTACTGGACAGGCAGTTGAGCTGTAGGCAAGTCTACAGCTTGTGACATGAAGGGGTAAATTGTAACTTTGGCCTTTGGGTTGATGAATTTGGGGTCAACGAAGGATTGGTGGATAGCTGACACTTGTGCCCCCGTGTCTCTTCACGCAGTAACCTTTTTTTTCGCCCACTCTCAAATTTTCCCTTCGCTCCAAGGGTATTTGAGAGGCATCCGGGCCTGGGGATCTTTGGTGTGATGGTGGTGTAATGAATTGCACTCGCATGGTGTTCTTGGGACAGTTGGCCTTGATATGTCCCAGTTCATTACACTTAAAGCATCTTTCATTTGATGGGTCACTGGGCCGAAGTGAGTTACTGGAGACTGGTGAGGTGGAAGAGTAGGGCGTCTGTGGCTTGACTTGGGTTGTATGTGGGGTCTTTGGCTGTCCTCGGTTGTAGGGTTTATGGTCTGTGTGCCCCCTGGGGTAATCGTTCCCCTTGACAGTAGCTTTTTTGCTTTTTGCCAGTTCCATCCATTTGGCTTCAATCTCCCCCGCCTCAGCGATATCTTTGGGATTTCCATCTTGTATGTACCGTGTGATGTCTTCAGGAACACCATCCAAGAACTGCTCCATTTGTATGAGGAGGTTTAGTTTTTCCAAGGTTTGAATGTTGTTTCCTGTTATTCAGGCCTTATAGTTTTTTGCAATGTAGTAGGCGTGTTTGGGAAATGACACCTCGGGTTTTTACTTTTGGGTTTTGAAGCGCCGACGGGCATGATCTGGGGTTATCCCCATTCGGTATTTGGCCTTGGTTTGAAAAAGTTTATAGTCATTCATTTGCAGCTTAGGCATTTTAGCTGTCACCTCTGCTAAAGGTCCACTGAGCTGTGACCTCAATTCTACCATGTACTGGTCTTCGGGGATGTTGTACCCAAGACAGGCTCTTTTAAAATTTTCCAAGAAGGCCTTGGTGTCATCCCCTGCCTTGTAGGTGGGAAATTTCCTGTGCTGTGGAGCAATAATTGGCGCCGGGTTGTTAGGGTTGGCTGGAGTCTGTTGCTTAGCCTTTTTTAATTTCATGGCCTGTTGGTGGGCTTCCCTCTGGAGTTCTATCTGTCTTCTGTGGGCTGCCTCTTCTTTTGCTTGCTTCCTTCTGTGGGCCACCTCTTCTTCTTCTTGCTTCCTTCTGTGGGCCAACTCTTCTTCTGCTTGCTTCCTTCGGTGGGCCACCTCTTCTTCTTTTATTTTTTTTTTGTGTGCTGCCTCTTTGATTTGTTTTTTTCTTTCTTTCATTTCCATTTGTTGCCTGTGTTTAGCTTCTTTGAATTGCTCTTCGGCCTTAATTTTTGCCTTAGAAGTTATGGTTCCTGTTTTTTTGTGTTGGGGTGCCCTTCGGTGTTTATCTTTTGAACTGCAGGTTCTCTGTTGCCTCCTGAAGTCTGCCTAGCAACAGTGCCTTTAGCTAATCTTTAATGTTAAGTAAACCTGAAAAACCACTTTATTTGCATGCCTATAGTGCTGGACTTGCCTCCTAATGGGAGGGCTATTGCATGACAAAAGACCCTTAACAGTTTGGTAATGGCTTTTTGCTTAACATGCAAGCCACAAACTGCCAGAGAGAGCAGAAAAAAAAATTTTCTCTGGTTTCCTTTTAAAACCAACTGTTTCTCTCTGCTAAAAAGCCCTTAGCAGAGAAGAGAAAAATATAATATTTTTACTGGCTTTTGGATTTTGTCTATCCTCCCACCGCTGCCACCATATCATAGCCTTAGTCCCACATTTGGACCTTAGCGTCCAAAATATGGGGGTTAGCATGAAAACCTCCAAGCTTAGTTACCAGCTTGGACCTGGTACCTGCTGCCACCACCCAAAAAATTAGAGTGTTTTGGGGCACTCTGGTCCCTCTGAAAAACCTTCCCTGGGGACCCCAAGACCCAAATCCCTTGAGTCTCACAACAAAGGGAAATAATCCTTTTTCCCTTCCCCCCTCCAGGTGCTCCTGGAGAGATACACAGACACAAGCTCTGTGAAACTATACAGAGAGACTCCCCCTCTCTGTTCCCAATCCTGGAAACAAAAAGTACTTTCCTATTCCCCCAGAGGGAATGCAAAATCAGGCTAGCAATTCAACACACAGATCTCCCCGATTTCTTCCTCCCACCAATTCCCTGGTGAGTATAGACTCAATTTCCCTGAAGTAAAGAAAAACTTCAACCGGTTTTAAAAGAAAGCTTTATATAAAAAGAAAGAAAAATACAAATGGGCTCTCTGTATTAAGATGATACAATACAGGGTCGATTGCTTAAAAGAATATTGAATAAACAGCCTTATTCAAAAAGAATACAAATTAAAGCACTCCAGCACTTATATTCATGCAAATACCAAAGAAAAGAAACCATAGAACTTACTATCTGATCTTTTTGTCCTTACACTTAGAAACAGAAAATTAGAAAGTAGAACTACTTTTCCAAAGCTTAGAGAAAGGCAGGCAGACAAAAGACTTCGACACACAATTCCCTCCACCCAAAGTTGAAAAAATTCGGTTTCCTGATTGGTCCTCTGGTCAGGTGCTTCAGGTGAAAGAGACATTAACCCTTAGCTATCTGTTTATGACACCAGGGAAGTGGAATGTACAGTGTATTGCTGAGATAGTTTGGAGCCCCAAAGTGAACGTTTATTGTTTTGGACCAGTCCAGTATCATTATATTCTGGATATTAGTTGAAGGAAAGGACTGGACTGGCACTCCCTGCCCCCAAAATACCTGTACAGGAAAGACAAGGTGAGAAGAAATGTTGGACAAGATAAAAAGAGGCTGCTAAAGGGAAAGAACACTTATCTTAGCTTCTAGATATGTAGGAGTGTCCCAGTGCTATCCACCCTTTATCAAACAAACCAAAAAGTTTCCTGTGCTTTTAGACTTACATTTTTATTATGTGTTTTTAATTTAATTTGGGATTTTGAATAGAATAAACATCCTGGACAGTTCCACTATTAGTAGTTGGTATTTCCTTGTGTTAACACAGTATTGTGCGTGTGTATGCCAATGAAAAGTATGTCTTCGTAGTTCCTCTACAGGAAGAAGAAATAACACGGTTAGATATTAGAAAACTGGGGCCTTTTAAAGTGATTCAGTTGTCCAATAACATGTTGCAAATCTAGATGTTGCAGAACTTAGTGAGGCCTAAATTCCTTGGTGTACTTAATGTAGTCTGAATGTTATTTCCTGCTAATTGTATGCACCCAACGAAACCTACAGTCATGCTCTCCACCTAAAATAGTCACAGTCCTGAAAACCTAAACCAATACAGACCGATCACTAGAGTCGAAAAGAACAAACAATGGTCCTCCTCTGCTGTAACAGTAGGCTTTGTAGGACCTAAAAGTCCCCACCCCACTCCCAATTTTAATGTAAAATATGTCATTTAACATTGTGTATCCCAAAGAATCATCTCATAAGGCCCTCTACCCTTCCCCCCTGCCCATCGTCAGGCTATCCTCTCTAGTAAGATGGGATAATGTTAGAAAGGAGTGTGTTTTTATTTAGTTGTGTGTCCCCGTTAAAATGTATTTATTTTAATGTGGACACACAACAGAAAGTTTTGCAAGCTTGCCAAAAAAGTTTAGTCTGACTCAGCATCTGTGAAGTGAATAATGAAACAGACTGTGACTGTGATTTAATTTCATATAGGTGCCATGTTGACTGTGTGCTTTAGACATTGAAAGAGTAAGTACCAGGTAGAGTATGTACATAAGGAACACACTGTGTTTCAGAGTTGAAGTATACCTGACATTATGATGTCAGGACAGCCTGGAGAGTAAATTGTGCTCTTCATGCCTTTGCTTCAGAACCAGTTGTTCTATTTCTCTCCTGCTGAAGCAGAAAATTGAGCAGACAGTTTTCTTTCTTGTCTCTTAAAAGAGGACAAAGTTACATTTTTAGGAAACGTGATCTTCTTATATGCAGTAGTATATATTCGGAGTCCTTTTGGCTAATTTTACAGTCTCACGTTCTCTGGGTTGGCTGCTGGAAATATTGTAGGGGGCAGTTGGTTATGCAAGTCAGAGTTAATACTGATTGTTTTTATTTATTCAGTAACTGGATTTTCCCTGCTACACTCAGTACACATTTCTCAAACTTGTTTTAATGATTATCATGGTGCTGAGGGCTAGACCTAATGTACTTGGCTCTTTTTGTCACCTGAGAAATTCTCAGAAATCAGAGGATTGATTAAAAAGATACCTAATTGACTTCAAAAATAAACAAGGGCTTCACCAGATACAAGTGTGAAAAAGTCTTTGTATCTGAGAAAAGAAGAATGACTAGGAACAGGAGTTTACTGGTTCTAGGAGACATCAGACAAGGGCATAAAAAGAACATTCATCAAGCCAGAGCGATTTTTTTTTACAGCAAATTGTGTGACTGTCCCTAATTCTAAACTCTAAATTTTATACTATGCCATCATTTTAAATGTGGTTAGAAATTGGCGTCAGATACATATCAATAATGCAGTTTGTCAAATAGTCACTTGTTAAAAGGGGTGAGAAATTCTTAACCTTTCATATTGACGTCAGCTTTCTAATACAGTGGAAAGAATTACATGAAGTTTCACTCATGTTGATGTGGAAAGGGTTAAGTAATTCTTGAATAGTTTATCGCTCATCAATTGTAATTAAATATGTTTATATTAAATTATGTGTTGTAATTAATGTAAAATCTTTTAGCCTGTGCTGTTATTAGAACCAGATGCTGAAGTATCAACAATATTTCAACATGACTGTGCTGCCTTGCCAGCTGTCTAACTGTAATTACTTTAATCTCAGCTTGTTATCTAATTATCACCTTTGTAAAGGGAAAAGTACTCTCTAATGCGTACTGATTGTTTCAGATGATGATGAAGAGTGTGAAACAACTGTCAGATATCTTAGGCCTGCTTATCTAGGTTAGAAAACTTATTGTGAAGCCTAATTTGCTTCAAATCTCTCTGACTGAAAGTGGAACAATGGACATGAGACTTTTTCCACCTTGTTTACCCTTAGAGTGTGAATTTAGTAATCAGTGGAAACAACAGAATTGCAGAAAAGAGGTAAACAATCTCTCATTGTCTTGAAATATGGTGGGAGAATAACACATCAGAATGTATGTAGATGAGTGCTGTATAGATTTCCATAAGAATATGGTAAAACTTACCTTTTTATGATTAAATTCTTGTGTTTTAATAACTTCCTGGCATGATGGTTTTTCTCAAGTAGTTATATGTCATGTGCTAAAACACTGTAACCAAGTACAAGAATTTACTTATTGAATTTTGGTGTAATATCTCACATTTATATCCAATTTTATCCTGGAAAATCCCAAAGTGTGTTAAGAATTTAACAAGTTACAGTCAGAAATTGCGTCATTTACTACTGAAATGCAGTTATCTTCTGAGCTGAAATGTGGTAATTGTCTGACAGAACACTGCAATATTATACAACAGTTTAGCTCTATCATATCTAAATGAAAACACACAGGAAATTTTGAAAGATTGATCGATAAAAATGTAATTTAATGGAATTTGGCTATAACTTCAGGGTTTGCATCTCTACTCTTACCTCCAAAAAAGGGGGTGTGCAAAAGTGAGAAGAAAAAGGTGTGCAGAAGTGAGAAGAAAAGTGCCGTAGAATATTTAAAGAACCATAATTGGTCAGGACCTTTCATCTGAAAGACTGAATTTATTACTAAACATTATTTTACTCAGTGATAAGAAAATAAACAGTTTTGAGAGAAAATTGTTATAGTATTTGTAGCTTTTAAAAATGATTCTGTGGTAAGGTTTTTCATAGTTGAAGTATGTCCTCATTAATGCTGGCATGGTTTAATGATGCTGAAATATTTGTGACTTGCTGTTTCTTCCCTTTCCTTGATATCTGTGTACATCATAACAGCTTTATTTTAAAAAAGGGAGGGAAGGAAGGAAGATGTCTGTAATTGGTCCTTTATTCTGATAGATATACTCATCACTTGTTACAAAAACGTAATTTTCTGTTACTGAATTAAAATGACTCTATGTCCCTTTGTAGGGACCAGTTGTGCAAGGTGGTGAACATCTTTTTGTGAGGCACTGAGCACCTTCAGCCCTGATTAATGTGCCTATGCGCTGAGGGTGATCCAAACCATGCATCAAATTCTTCCCAAGATTGGGTCCTTACATAAAAGAAATCATATGTTTCAAGGGCAGCTTTGTTAGCCAAATGTTTTAACAATTATATTTCAACCCTTTCAAGCAATCATAGTTTTAGCCTGAATTTTACATGCAGGACTCCTAAACTCCAATTCAGCAAAGTATTTAAGTGCATGCTTAAGTGCTTGATTGAATAACAGTGGACTGCTGGATCGGGTCTCTTGATTATCTTTTTTTTCTCCTGCTGAAGTAGCCGATCCTTTGGCCATCATGGAGCTGCACAGTCAGTTGGTTTCAGTGAAACATCTTGTGAAAGGTGCTGCTTGTGGAAGGGAGAAATCAGAATGTGGCAGCAAACCAGTGGTAAAAGGCTGTATTACTTTGGCATGAAAAGAGACTCTTGCTGACAAGACTGGAGAGCAGTTACTTCCATTGTGCATGCAAAATGCCCACACATGAGATTGCAAAGGCGATTTCAATGTGGGGGGGACTCAGGGCCCCTGGTGGGGCCAAGCAAACACTCAGTCTATGCTTCCTGAGCCTCCTGGCTTGGGCAAACAATAGGAGTTGCGGACTCTGACCCATCGGGTAGGTTAGAGTAAACAAAGAGTCTGCAGCCCCTGGGGTGGGGCAGAACAAACGGTCAGTCTCTAGTTAGGACCCCTGATAGCCACGTCTAGTGGCAGGTGTGGCGGGGGAGAGGGAGTAGAAGAATCCGGGCCACCCTACTCCACCAGGTTCCAGACAAAGCTCTGTGAAGCTGGAAAATTACCAGTTAAGGGTTCAAGCATGGGCTTCTAATACATTCCCTGGGTCACTTCCTACCATAAGGCCTGTTTCGGCATCTCCTCGGCTGGCAGCGGCTCGGCATCTCAGTCAGTCTTCACAATCAGCAGGTTGGCTGCAGTGTAGTCCAGGTCCACATTCCCAGCAACCTGGAGCATCACAGGTTCCTCTGTAGGACTCCAGCACATGTCCTTCCTCCTCCTCAGGTAGCCCAGATTGGGCTGGGCTGCCTCCTTTTATCTGTCTCTTCCGCCTGGAGCATGCGCAGCAGAAGCGAGGGGGCATGGTCTCCTGAGCCCACGGGGATAGATCAGGCCCCGTTGGCCCTGTGTGGGGTTGCTACACCCTGTCATAGTACCATAGTGAAACAGTTTTTCAACCTTGAATCCATGAAGCTCATTCTTATATTTTTCACTTTGACCACCAGGAATATTTTGACAGACCTTCAGAAAACCATCCAGTAAGGCCATTGATAAAAATACATTGTAAACCATTTCTTTACTTTTTAAACTGCTTTTTCATCAGCACTTTCTTTTCTTCTTTCCAAAAACTAATTTTAGACTTAACTTTGTGTTGTGTCCAAAAGCAGAAAATGTCCCTGCATCTTTAGTATACGCCCTCTACTTCTTATATGAGAGATCTATGTTGGCCCATTAAACTATAATGGCTTCTTCAGTTTATCAGGTCAGTGAACCATGAACTAAAGAGTCTCCTAAATAGGCCTTGACAAGACTACTACTGCTGCAAAGGAGCCATTACCATCTTTCAGGTTAGTGACTTACTAACAACGAATTCCCAGGGAAAAGGTCTGACATTATAGAATATACAAGCAGCAGTGAAAAAAATAAAAACACAAATAACTATTATTGAATAACATTAAGCCAAGAAATTCTGAGTGAAGGTTAAAAATTAAGCTAGGTTCTTTTTAAATTGTCAGTTTTTGTCTTTTTAATAATTTTTTTAGCAACATGAGTTACTAATGGGAATCTCCATCTCTATTTTATCCTTCACTGATTTTCTTGTGGGTTCAGATTGAAGATGGCGTCTTCAGGTAACTGTAACATGTAGCAGTTTGCTAGGGTTTTTTAAGCATATATTTTTAAATCATCTGTGTTAAGAAGGTGCTCATTGTAGAGAAAAAAAGTCTGCTGTATGAAATCTACTGTTTATATTGACATCTGAACATAACATTTAAATACTTAAATATCAACATACGTACTTTTCCAACCCCTAACCTTAAATGTTGAAGTTTCTCCGCTACAGAACTGCATATATTGTCTATTTAAATTATTCTTAATTTTGGTGAAACAGGGAAGGAAAGTACTAAATAACTACATTTAAAAAGTATATAGTCACATGATGCCATCTATTGAATATTTGAATTGGTTTTTATTGTATATAAATTAATTATACTGTATGGGTGAAATCCTGATCTCAATGAAGTAAATTTGAATGTTTTCAGCTCCTTGTTGCGGCTGTTTGTGGTGCTTTGGTGCAAAATAGTCGGAAAGATAACATAACCTGTAGTTAATTCCTGGCTGTGTTAAGTAATCCAAATACTTAAAAACTAAAAAAAAAATTGGATAAAGATTTTTTTTCCTGTTTGTAAAGCCTTTTGTGTGACCTCTAAAATGACTATTCAGATTATAAACTCTGCTATTGGACTTCTGGTTATTTATCAGAGGGAGTATATTTTTCAGAGATTTAGGGATGAACTGCACAAATGTGCATGGTGGTTTAGAAAGATTAAAGAAGACAAGGTCTCTGATCAGGGAGCTTGCAATCGAAGGGCCAAATCCAGTTTCATGTGGGTAGTGTAGGGCCTTTGAAGCCCATGGAAGTACTTATGTAAAGTGAAGAGGACTTGCCCTTAAGGGTGCAATCCAACTCCCATTGAAGTAAATACTCTTTTTTACTTCAGTGGGAGCTAGATTGGGCCCTGAATTAGAAAGATACGAATACTGTAGGAGATTACAACATTGGCATTTGCGGAGCATAGGGGAATGAGAGAGGAAGTAGGAGGAATTGAAAGCTAATATGTAAGTAGGAATGAAGCTGTGGATAACTTTATTTGTTAAAATCAAGCAGATATTCTGTACTGCTTGACAGCTACAGTGTACAGTAATTATTACTAAAACCTGCTCCTTTTTTAGCTCATACATAGCAATGTAGCACTGATCCAGTTTGCCAATGATATAGAAAACACATTTATACTACTTCATATGTTTCTTTCTGGGAAATTGGGAAAAGAGCAGATTTTCATGGACATATGTATGAAATAATTACAGGATAAGCCCATGCTAGTGTTGAACATTAGCTATTGACTTGTGAGGGACTGCCAGAGAGTGAGTGTTTAGCTGGGTGCTTTGTGTAGTGCATAGTGTTTGAGATTTGGGTGTAGCATTTCTAGTTAATAAATGATGCTCTATATTATTTTTTTTATAATTCAGTTAAGATCTTATGGTTTCCTTTAATAATGGGATTTCTTTAGGATAAAGGAACCTCATTTAAGGTTGCTATCTACAGCACGTAGATCTGCACAAGTTGTGAAGATGCAGTACAGCAGGGCTTGGAAGTAGGGCTGTCAGTTTAATACATTGTGTGAAAATTGGGGCCAAAGGTCACCAGTCTCCTGGTACACAAATCTCCCTCCAAGAATCTCATTTCATTCAGACTATCAGTTAGATTAGAAATACCCTAATTATCCCACTGAAATTAAATTACTTTATGTAAGGGTGATATAATGAACAACCATAAAGAAGCTATACAACCAATCATCCTATTAGTCACAGCAAGACTAGACTACTATACACTAAATGGCTCTGGTTGATTATTGCAGGCTGGTTTATGCCACATAAAATAGAGGGAGGGAAGAAAAACAAGGAAGATTTGTTCTAACTTCTCTTGTTACGTTTTTACTATTTAATTTAGTGTGTGTATTTTTAGCAAAATAGGTGTTGGGTTGATTGTGGTGTCATGGATTGTAGGCTTCATGAGTTACTAAAAGGTTTTCAGTTCCTAGATATACCCTGACAATAACCCAGTAATGATTCTGAACCTAAAAGAGTTAGTTGCTTCCTTGGTTGGGAGATTTCAGAAGTTTCGTTAGTGCACAGGAGCAATTCTCTCTTGTGTTTCAATTCAAATCTAACCCAGGACTCTGTTCCCTTCTGACAGTTGTTCAGTGTAGCAGTCAGTCTGCTACTGATCAGGTGTTCCTATCACAAAAAACTCTACCACAATTAGTATCAGTTAGATCTCGGGACAGAAATTTTCATAGAGATAAAAAATGAAAGTCCACAGAGACTGAACTATCCCTTCTCTTTTACCAGTTATCCATCCAACATGGAAGAAATGTAGGTATATGGAAGTATCATTGGTGGTGGTGGGGAATAAAGGTGTTTGGGATGTCTTACCAGCCTGGTCTTTTCTCAGTCTGTTTTTATGAGAATTTGTTCTATGATGTGCTGCAGGTCTGTTCTAATCATCCATGGTCTGATCCTACATAGGTGCTCAGTGGATGTTGAGAGGCCCTTGGCACATTTCTGGATCAGATGCCAGTTATATTAATGAAATAATTATAGTCCAGAACATGACTGCTGCTGAAGAAGTTCAGTGGTCTCACTGAAAACCTTTTAACTTCTGTGATTCCTACCTTGTACCCTGCTCAACTGCAAGTTCAGTTTTTCATCTCCTCTATCAGGAATCTTATGATAAAAGCATAACATGGGTTATGAGATGGATACGGCAAATTATCCTGTGCAATCCTCCAGTAAGTCTTATAACCACTTTTGATGGAGTTCACTCCATATGAAATAATATATTGACGCTACTGAGTTATCTGCAAATAAGCATATAAAGAAATCATGTCAGGGAAAAGCAGCAAGCCATTCAGGTACTGTAAATACCACATTATATTGTATATCTTCAAGAGAAAAGAACAATGTAATATTTTTAAAGATGACTGGCTACTGAATTCTTTAGTTTATCTAAACACACAAAGTAGAAGTGTGTAACGTAGCACTTAAGTTGATCAGAGTTGCAAGGGGCATTCATGTTGAGCAAATGTGATCGGTAATACAGGCGCTATGCTAGATATCAGGAACTGAGCTGGAAAGGTACAATACCAACTAAAATCACTTTTATTTTATCAGAGAATTACCAGGAGATAAACAGTAAAGTCTTGGGAAGGAAAGTAAGAATATTTTGGATGAGGAGTACAGGAATTATAAAGAAATGACTCTGTTACCAAAATCTGAGTAATTCTTGATGCTAAATTCATGGCTCAAGGCAACAATATAAAGGGGGAAAATTTTCCTAGAAGTTATGAGACACTAGCAAAGAACTAAGCCTGTACAGAAGCCTCAATAGAATATTAAGCCTGTTGTACTGACTGTATGTGGTCTCTAGTCAGGTCTGAATATAGTAAGGTGCAAAGTCATTTAGAAATTCTTGATGAAATTCCATTACATTGTGCTTTTCAGTTTAAGGGAAAATGACTTTTGCTGGAACTAATATGTAGTGATTTAATCATGGAGGCTAGAGGAAACACAGCTCCCCAATTGCTTTAGAGAAAAGCTCACACTGTTTTCATAGATTGCTGCCTGATCATCTATTGCAAATCATTCTGTTGTTGTTGCATTTACTACTGCGCATCCCCTAAGTTTTGTATGTTATCGGGGCGGGGGTGGGGGAGAGGAATGGACGTAACATAAATGATGAGCCAGCTGGTGAATGGAAATGTCCTGGAATTATAACAGCTTGAAAATAAAAAACTGGACAACATTGAATGGAAATGGCTGTTCTTACTCGAGAGTAGTGTAGTCAGCCATCCATTCTATAGCTGTTTAGTTCAAGATTCAGGGCGATACCATGTAATGACACCAAATAGCAAAGAGTGTATTTTAATCACTCTGGAAACTAGAGAGCCAGGAAGAATCACAAGGTCTGTACATGTCCAGCAGCTTTAGTAAAGAGTTACTATTGTATTCATTACAGCTGAGTCCTGCCTTGTTGTTATCACAAGAGATAATACACCCAGTTCTCATGAAGTCTGGGTCTCTGATTTTTGTTCTCTGCCCTTTGGTTCTGGGGCCTCAATCTGATCTTCATGTTTTTCATATCATTAGCATCACTGTGTCTTTCCCTTGGCATGGAAGAGAGTCACTCACAATGCCACTTTGTGTGTACAGTGACCTACAAAGGATACTCTAAAGACTGGCTTGGAGCTAGTAAGGATGTGTGAATTTCTAGGCTCCTTATGAGCCTGAAATTTCCATGTGGCATCTTCTACATGTTAATGCCATGATAGTGAAAATGGTCAACATCTTCCTGAGAGTTGGTGCATTTCAATAAAATACATTTGTTTTTCTTCAATTTTAAATTTTAAATATTTGAAAAGATTTTAATCTAGTTAATGCTGATGGCCCAGTTATCCTTCCGGGGGGATAAAAGCACTTGGAACAATATGTGCAGTGTACCTGTGCAAGTTTCTGACCATGCACTAAAGCCATATCAAGGTGAGGTTGTACAATAATTAAGTGGATGACTGATAGATGAGCTTTTTAGATAAACAAAACTAATTGTACAGCTTAAAAATCTTTCCTGAACACACACATTTCTGTAACAAGCTTTTCTGAAATGAAAAGGATCCCATTCTGCAGATACTTACATAACTTTACTCCTGCAAGTAGTCCCATTCTGCAGATACTTACATAACTTTACTCCTGCAAGTCGTCCTGTTGATCTTGGACTATTCTCATGAGTAATGTTTGCAGGATTGGGCCCTAAATTGTCCCATAACGTATGTTAAAATTAATTAATGCCACCATGAAGGGCATTGTTTCCTAGATAAAATTGCATTAGAAACTAAATGTCATAACATCATTTGCTCTGGAGCATAATTTGGAAAATATCTCAGTTATTTAATAATTAAAAGCTTCATCTACTTTAGCTGGAAAGTCAATAGCAAGACTATAAGTTGGATGAGAGTAGTTTGGTAGTAGGTAGGTTGAAGTTAAAGTTTAATGTAAAGTTTTAATTTAAAATAAAATTTAGACTATTAAGTTCTTTTGGGCAAGGACCATTGTTTATTATGTAGTTTTACAGCACAATGGGACTGTGTTTTATGGCTGGGGCCCTTAGATGCTACCACAGTACCAATATAATAAAGGGTTGAATAGCCAGCTGGCTAAGACACTTCTGTTAGTGTCTTATGTTACAGGTGTCACAAGTGTGAAACACAGTAACTATATACAATAGTGAAGAGAAAATTAAATAGGAAAATACAGTGTGCACACACAGAAGAGGCAAACAAAAGAAATAGGAATATTGCAATATTCCTTGTTAAGCAAAAATAGAATTAACAAAACACTGGTCCCTATATAGTTATGGGGTTGCACCCAGCATCGTTAAAAAAACACGCACTCTGGTTTGCATTTTGTCGTGTCTGTTTCTTTGTGTTACTGTAGCTAAAAAATGGCTTATTAGTATCGCTTCAAACTTTCCACATAGTCCAGTCACCTCACATCTTGTGCACAGACTGTAATTGAAGAGAGTAGATTGTATTTAAACAGAATTATTAACACTTTTTATATTGAATTGTAATTGTTCTAGCGTATTATGAGCAATTTGCCCTCTAGTGGCTGGTTGCAGTTTAGAGACTTTTATACTTCAGCACTACAGGAGTGATTTCCCCTTAGCTTATGTGGTTGTGTTTTGCACAGCATGAAGAGAGTTGCATTTGCTTTATTCTCCTGAATATAGAGTGACTTGGTAACAGATTAACTGTGTCTGTCTGTCTGTGATCTTGCCCTCTAGAGGTTGACTCAAATAGGCTATAAGGATCATCAGCTTCCTCTAGCTCTAGCTCAAAGAATTATTTGGCACGGGAAGTGAAGTGTTTTGTTTCCGAAGCTGGACAATGTTTCTAGACTCAGCTAGTTCCTCATGTGCATGTTAGGTTTATGTCGTAGTTATCTGTGATCTGAAGTACCTGGATTTCTTAGTGTGGAATGCCTAAGATTCAAAATGAGCCAGTATTTTTAACAAAGAGATTAACTGAAAAAAAATGTTAACATAAATGTTGCTACAATGTATAAATGCTAAGTAATGTTTCAGTTAAAAAAACTAAACATTTCAAAGGATAGAAAAGAAGATACATCCTCAGATACTGTTCATACAGCCTCTTATGTAAATGTACCAGTGTAAGATACTTAAAAAAAAACTTAATTCTGTACCAGTAAAGGCACCTGTCATTCATCAGAGATTTGCTTCTGTAACAACCACCACAAATCTTAGTTATTTGAAGTCATTAACCAAAAATGGAAATGTAATACATCTACAGGCATGTTCTCTGTGACGGTGAAACAGGTTAATCTGAGGTCTTCAGCCTACAGTATGTGTAAAGTGGAGTGTCTGAAGATAAATATGAAAGGCTGTATCCTCAGCTGGTGTAAATCAGCATGGGCCTCAGCTTTGGTGGCAAGAATTTTCTTGAGTTGGTCCTACTCTCGTCTCTCAGACTGTGCCTATTCTATGCAAACCGAAAAATCTCTGCATGACTCCCATCAGAAGATCTAACTTTTCTTGTCTTGTCCTTGCAGTTTTTTGATGGAGCCTAGATTCGAAGACATGTAGCAAAAGAGAATATCAGAAGGTAGGAAAGTGAGACTGAGATGGATCCAGCAGCTGGGATCGGATGTTCTGAAAAAACTGTTCCTCTGGAGTTCTCTTAATTGAATCCAGAGCTCTGATAACTGTCTCATCTCCACTGCTGGTGGTATCACTTTTAGAAGAGAAGAAATGGATACTTTGTAGGCACCATGTAAGAAAGCAATTTTTTAATCTGAAGTAGGGCAAGAAGAGGAGAAACTAAAACAATGGGATCTTTCTTCAGATTCAGATGCTTGTTCACTGGCCCTATGTTTTTGCACTGCTGTATTAGTTTTACTGCAGACACAGGAGATGCTAAAGTAAATTTCTTTGTTTGTATAGACATTCCTGCACTTTTAGCCTCCAAGGAAACTAGCAGAGACTCACTCTAAAGGACATAGGAACTGATCTTTTTTTTTTATTCTGGATTTTTGAAGTAGATCTGGAGGGGAGAACATGCCCCAGCATTGCAAGAAGCTGTTTCAGGAAGAGTGGAAACTACATAGAGTATGTCATGCCTCATCAAATCTGCCAAGTTTAATCTGCCCTTACAGAGAAAGAGCTGGCTAAAATATGCTTAGAGTTGACTGACAACACTTATCTAACTACTAAGAATGATTTTGTCTTTGTAGTACAATACATGTCTTTCCACCATGTCCATGTGTATAGTATTTTAGAATTTGGTTAATACAAGTGATGAAGACTAGTTTTGAGAATGTGCTTATCTTTGTAAAACTGTGTCAGAGATCTTTCTATTTATGCTTGTCATTACTGACATTCTGCTAGTAACTATCTCAGGGTGGCACTGATTGCAGGATAGACAGCATGTGCTGCTTTCAGTGCAAGCTTCCTCTTACAGTCCCAAACAAAAGCTGATTTTCTTTCATGACTGCCCTAGAGTGTTTGCCTCTGATGGGCTAAACACATTAAACAGAAGTTAGTTTTCTTTGTTTTAATTTGTGAATCACAAAGGTGAGACCCTCATGTCATCATTTGTCATTAGGGTGCAGCTCTACCATTAAGGAAGAAGCAAGAGCATAAGAAGCAGCAGGTGTCCCAGAATCTTTCTGCTCCTCATGAGACTGTTTTCTTAGATCTGCACTATAATGCTAATCATATGCTGCAATTATGTGCTATGCACATCTCCATAAGCAGCAGAAACCACCAGAGAGTGGTGGCGGAAAGGTGGAGTATCCCACTAAAAAGAAGAATTCTGTCTCCCTTCCAGGGAAAACTGGCTCCATTTCCATGCCTTTTATACTTACCTTATCTGGGATAAGAATTTCCCAGTGCCCAGCACCCAAGGAAAGATAATGTTTGAATGTAGGGTACTAGACCGAAGCCACCTTGACC
Source organism: Gopherus flavomarginatus (assembly GCF_025201925.1). Lineage (NCBI taxonomy): Eukaryota > Metazoa > Chordata > Testudines > Testudinidae > Gopherus > Gopherus flavomarginatus. The sequence goes on from NC_066621.1 coordinate 66,866,715, forward strand.
TTTTTCAGTAATTATACACTCAATTTGAATTTGATCCAAATTACTAAGCACAAAGTTGCATTCCTAATCAAACTGAGCTTTTGGGGTCAAACTGCTGCTCTTGAGTCTGCTGTCACATTCTTCACCAAACTTCACTTTAAAAAGCACAGCCTTGCACCTGTAAATAAAGTTATTGCAAATTACTGAGGGCATGATGCAATTACCATTGAAGTGTATTTCAGTAAAACTTGGATCGGGCCTTGTGAGCGCAAAAGAAAAAACAACAACTGGGCTGTAGTTTTCGTGTCCAACTAAAAAGGGCCCTTTTTTTCCTATTCCACAACTGTAAATGCAAAATAGCTTCACTAATTTTGATAAAGTTGCTCTGCATTTAGGACAGTGAGAACAAAATGTAGCCCATTGTCTTAACGTGAAAAGAAATTTCGCCTCTAGTTATCATTTTTGAGAATGTGATGGAGCAAAGTGATCAACACATGAGCACTTGGATAGCTCATGAAGTGAAAAGCCATTAAAGATTAATGCATGTAGTAATAAATCAAAACAAAATAAGTGAAAGTTATAGAAGAAATATGAGTTAATGCAAGCTGTGAGTGCTAAATACAGGAACTGTAAAGTAGTGGTAAATTGTCATTCTGGTTTGCAGAGAATTATGGACAGAACTCAGCTAATGAATAAGAGTCATGCACCACTTCTTGCAATGTGCTGAAAATGTTTCCAATAATGTGTTTTGAGAGCAAAGAAGGGAATTGCGTTAACAAGAATATGTTTAGGTTGTATGCTTTTTGCTCTAAAACTTAGTTTCCTACATATAGTTCCAATAACATCAGTGAAACATTTGAATTAGATAACTTTGTACACCTGTTAGTGTTACAATCATCAGGAAGAAAACCTGAGTATCCATCTTTGTAGTGAACAAAAATGATCATTGTAATCAATGGAGGCGCTATGGGAGGAAAATAATAACTTCAGAGCTTGCTAAGCCAGTTCCAAGTGCGTGTGTGAGCAGGCATGCACATGCACACTCAGAGCTTTTGAGCTGAGGCACTTCACAGGTTCAACCTACGCAACTTCACTTCCAAGTCTGCATCCACTTTTTGTTTTAAAGTGATCTTACGTTATAGAGCCACATTACAGAATTTCAGGAGAAGCAGAGTTTGAGTTTAGTGGATGTTCCTGAATTTTCATTCGAAGCCAAAGACATGAGATTTTCTAAGAGGATACTGTGTACACTAATAGCTGAGCCTTAAAAAAAAAAAAGACAATCTGATTCAGAGTCTTGTCCATTCATCAATCCTAGTCCATCCTTCTGTTCCCTTCCCGAATCAGCAATGTCCCATCCCTGCCCACCTGGCACCAGATGTGCTGTCAGCCACCACTGTATGTCCCTAGTCCTCCGAGTGGCAGAATGCAAAATCTCAGGTGACATTCACCTGGAAGCGCTTAGTCCTCAACAGCTGCAGCCCCTTGATTACCTTACCCGCCTCAGCGGCTTTGTGCCGCTACCATATCAATTGCTTGTCAATTCAGCTTAGCTATGACTTTGACTGACTGGAATGAATGAAGTGGGAGTGGGGTGCAGGCGAATGGTTAAAATTAATTGCTACATAAGAAAAAATTGAAAGATAATTATTCCTGCTTTCCTGTCAGTGCTCGAGGGTAGATGACCTCATTAACTTGCAGCTTGTACACAATTCAATTACTAGGAGATGGAAAATACATTTTTAATTACCTCAGTGGCTTGTGCTCCATTCATCTCCATTTGCATGGCTTTTTTACTGTTGTGTTCTGAAGAAGCAGCACTATCTTACTAAGGTTACCATAAAAGCTTGCTCCTTGCTACAATTATTGCTGTTTGAGATAGGATATTAAGTGTGTGTGATTAACCCCTTGGTGCCAGGTGAATTGGAAGGTCCTATGTCAACGCTAATGCATTTTTAATTAGTTTGGCATGTCAGGAAATTCCCAGCTTGTAGTGTCAAAGAATTAAGTAGGATAACTTTGTTCACTTGTGCATTTTGTTACCATGTATTTTCAGAAAACATTGAAACCAGTGCATGAGGAGGACCCCACCTGGTTAGACAACTATCAGTACTGATGGTACATCTCTAAAAAGGATTCTTTTGTAATTCTTATGAAGTCTATTATGGCACTTACTGAATTAATGATGACTTAATTGTTTAAATATATAGCTAGACAACCATTTCAATGCACAACTTTTGAGAACTGTCAGTAGTGTGTTCAAGTGTATGGTACCAGATGGAAAGAATATGTGTTTTCATTGTCACCTCAGTTAAAATTATAGCAGCACTCCATTAAAAAAACCATTATTGGGACTCCTGAAACTTGGCATACAAGTTTTCTCTGGAAGAATTTTTCATAAAATTATATTAAAACAAACAACCCTACCCCCCGGCAACTCATGTATGTGTAATAGTTGTCATGTTCTAGGGTCCCCAATCCAGATAAATTGAATTTCTCATGACTTTTTAAACTCCTGTAACTCAAAGTATGATATAAATCATACCCACTGATGCACAGACTATTGGAACAGGAGAAGAATGCGTGAAACCTCTTACATGTAAACAACATGCCAGGCCTCTCTTACCTTAGTACTTAAGGAATGCAAAGAGAGAGCAAGCTCACATGAAGTCTTGTGATCCTTGTCTCCCAGGGGATGTGATCTTCAGGTGTGTGTGTGTGTGTGTGTCTTGCCTCTTACCTCACCCCCAGCTAGCAAGGATGCTGCAGTGAGCAGCAAGTGCTAGTCAGTAGCATGTATGGGGTGCAGTGTGATTGTACTCAGAAAAGCAGTTGTCCAGGTTGATGTTCTAGGGTTACTCATGAGAAATCCTAATCTGTCAATATCTCTGTTTTCCCCGATGTTGCACCAGCCAGGCTAGGGAGGGACTTATGTTTTTGTTGAATTGGAAAGCTCAGGGTATTGATTACGCGATACAGAGTAGTGAATTAAAATTGCTGTCACATGATGGCTGTTTGATTCCCCATGGCACAAGTGTCCAGACTGCAACTAGGACTAATTGGCCACATTGACTACAGTCTCAGCACAGAGGTCAGACTGAATAGGTCATGGAGACTGTCCTTTGATCCCTAGAAGAGTTCCCCCCCAGGTCAGGACTGTGGCGTATTGATGTGTCAGCCATATGGCAATTTAGTCAGTGGCCAAAACAGATTATGTGTTGTAATAGTCTGTACCTTTGGACTGAGAGACCTTACAAAAAGAATGTTTCATTTAAAGGGTGATGAAAACATTATCTGCCTATTCATATGACTGTCACATCATTTCTGTTTACTTCTATAGACTTTGTCTAAGCCCTAGTCTACGCTATGCGTTTAGGTCGAATTTATCAGTGTTAGATCGATTTAACCCTGCACCCGTCCACATGACAAAGCCGTTATTTTCGACTTAAAGGGCTGTTAAAATCGATTTCGGTACTTCTCCCCCGATGAGGGGATTATCGCTAAATCGATCTTGCCAGGTCAAATATGGGGTAGTGTAGTCACAATTTGGTATTGTGGTATTGGTCTCCAGGAGCTATCCCAGAGTGCTCCATTGTGACCACTCTGGACAGCGCCAGGTAGACAGGAAAAGGCCCGCAAACTTTTGAATCTCATTTCCTGTTTGGCCAGCATGGTGATCTGCAGGTGAGTGCAGATCTCATCAGCAGAATTGACCATGATGGAGTCCCAGAATTGCAAAAGAGCCCCAACATGGACCGAACAGGAGGTATGGGAATTGATCACTGTATGGGGAGATGAATCCGTGCTATCAGAACTCCATTCCAAAAGAAGAAATGGCCAAACATTTGAAAAAATCTCAAAGGGCATGAAGGACAGAGGCTGTAACAGGGACCCGCAGCAGTGTCGCGTGGAACTTAAGGAGCTGAGGCAAGCCTACCAAAAAACCAGAGAGGCAAATGGATGCTCTGGGTCAGAGCCCCAGACATGCCGCTTCTATGATGAGCTGCCTGCCATTCTAGGTGGTGCAGCCACCACTACTCCACCCCTGTGCTTTGACTCCATCAATGGAGTAGCACGCAGCAGGGTTGCAGGTTTTGGGGACGAAGAAGATAGCTCACAGCAAGAAGCGGAGAACCCATTTTCCCCGACAGCCAGGAACTGTTTTTCACTCTGGACCCCCTGAACCCACCCAAGGCTGCCTCCCAGACCCACCAGGCGGAGAAGGGACCTCTGGTGAGTATACCTTTTGTAAATATTATACATGGTTTAAAAGTAAGCATGTTTAATGATTAATTTGCCCTGGCATTCGTGGCCAGTACAGCTACTGGAAAAGTATGTTAATGTGTCTGGGGATGGAGCATAAATCCTCCAGGGACATCTCCATAAAGCTCTCCTGGATGTACTCCCAAAGCCTTTGCAAAAGGTTTCTGGGGAGGGCAACCTTATTCTGTCCTCCATGGTAGGACACTTTACCACGCCAGGCCAGTAGCACATCGTCTGGAATCATTGCATAACAAAGCATGGCAGCGTATGGTCCCGGTGTTTGCTGGCATTCAAACAGCATCCGTTTTTTATCTCTCTGTATTATCCTCAGGAGAGCGGTATAATTCCTGGACACCTGGTTGAAATAGGGTGATTTTATTAAGGGGACGTTCAGAGGTGTGGGAATGATGTCAAACAGCAGTGCCCTCATTTCCCACACCAAGCAGCCATTGGGTTGGCCATTTAAAATGGATTGGCTATTTAAAAGGAGGAGGGGCTGTGGTTTTCGGGTTAACGTGCAGCACAAACCCAGCTAACAACCCCCCCCTGCACACACACACACACGAACCCAATTCTCTGGGATGATTGCTTCACCCCTCCCCGCACCATGTGGGTAACAGCGGGGAACATTTCTGTTCAGCCACAGGCAAACAGCCCAGCAGGAACGGGCACCTCTGGAATAGCTCCCGGAAGCCAATACCATCGAATTGCAACCACACTACCCCAAATTTGATCTGGCAAGGTCAATTTCAGCGCTAATCCCCTCGTCGGGGGAGGAGTACCAAAATCGATTTTAACAGCCCTTAAAGTCGAAAATAACGGCTTTGTCATGTGGATGGGTGCAGGGTTAAATCGATCTAACGCTGCTAAATTTGACCTAAACTCGTAGTGTAGACCAGGGCCTAGCCAATGAGATATCCCTTACAACTTGTCACTTATGATATGGTACTTTTCAGAAGAGTAGGAAAGTTGTTCTGATGTCCTGGTCAAATTCCAACTTGAGCAACTACATTTTGACTAACTGAATTTCCTCTCAGTTTCAGCTGGATATGAGGCTCTTGTTCATTATATTTGCAGAGCTCTAAAACATTGATTCACATATTTTAACTACTTGTTGAAATGAAAAATACTACAGTAATATGTTAATATTCTATTCAACTCGTACTATAAAGATTTCAAAAGTGCAATTATTTTAAATTGATCATTGCTGCATTTTATAATAAAGGAAAGAACATAAATGACCAGTTTACTGTAAAATTCCACCCCAAATATATATGTGTAACACTTGGAAATATAACTGTATGTTGGAAGCTAAATTTGGGCTAGGATTTTGTTTCTATATTATGAGATGCAGATGTGATATATAATATGTATTTGGGGCTTGGTTAAATTATATGTTCATAATCTTTAATAATTTAGGGCTAGATTTGGTAGATCTAATGCTGGCTAAACGCCCAGTGGAGCCAATGTGAGGTTTGCCTGTATGTGACCTACAACAGGTAAACATTTATGTCTTAACAGTCTTCCATTGTCCTTAGAAATACAAACAAAAAATAAAATTTTGACCCACCTTGACATGTTGGCACAATTTCAGCCAAGCCATGTGGTGTTACTTCAAAATGTTTTATGTGTAATTAATGTCATGTAAGCCTATAAGTACAAAGCCTACAAATTGAAATAGATTTGACTTGGGAACATGGTGACAGGTTGTAGCAAGTCAGCCTGTTTTTTTATTTGGAAATTAAGACCTGTTTTTATAATCATTATGGTTAGGTGAAAAAATCAGGATTATCTGAAACTATTTGGATGCTAGCTGAGTCTCAGAGAATGGATGTGAGCACAGCAGGATTTCCCACAATGCTCTGATCTCAGTATAACACTTCCATCTGGGGGGGAAAAAGAATAAACATATTATTTAGGGACTAATTTAAACAAGGACCTTTGACGTTTGGGCCAACTTCAGTAGTGCCAAGATATTTACAGATGAGCGTATCCATAAACTGTATGATCTTTGGTGAGATGTGATGCATGAGGAAATATATTCAGGATAGAGATTTACTTGTTAGCTAAAGAGCCTGTCTTACTTCTGCTGCACCTCTGTATGAGTAAAATTATCCCTCTGGAACCCTGTCTCTCTTTCCTCTCCTCCCCATACGAATGGTTGCCCCCTAGTAATTGTGGAAGGGGAAAATAAGGCCTTGACACTGTCTGTGTGATTGCCTGGCAATCTTTTGCCAGGTAGCTTCTTCTGTTATAGTGAAACTCTATTTGTAGTGACTCTTGTGGTGGCAAAACACTATTTCAAGGTTGTACTGTACAATACAGGAGTATGCATGCATATTCACATCAGTAGACCAGCATTTTAATCTGTATAACTGTGTTCTGCCTTTTATCCTGCTCATCACAAAATATTGTTCTGTGTTACCTAGTGTGGTGTTGGGCTAAAAAATGGGTTGTTGTTGTTTTTTGAAGCCATCAAAACTGGACTTCACTGTCAGCTCACAGAGAGAATTTGGAGAACTAAGGGAGGCCACTTGTTGGAATGTGTTTAGTTCAAAGTTCTGACCATGGAAGCAGGTGCTTGCCTCTGGAGATATCTCATCCTGATAGTAAAGGGTCATGCAGATAAATATTATGTGAGTACATTATTCTCATACAAAGAAAAACTCTCATATGTGGAACACAAAAAAAAGACCCAGGGACAACTCCAAAGCTGAATACAAAAGTTGCCAGGAGTCCAGGTGCTGCTGCTGGAATTATTTTTCCTGCCTTGGCTTCCGAGACTACAATGACAGAACATTCCCTATATGTGACTATGCAAGGTGACCCCCACTGGTGAAAAACATGGAGAAGTGGAGTGCTTTGATCATTTTATTAAGAAGAGAAAAACGTCTTTCTTTAATCTGAAGATTGAAATGATACCTCAGGGGCAGTGGGGCTTACTTAGTATTTTGTAGAAGCAGAACACTCAAAGGAAATCATTTTGAGTACAATGATCTCGCTCTCTGATCACATTTGTAGTAAGTTGTTTTTCTGTGAAATTCCTTATTGGTCTGGTTCCTTGGCCAACTTCCAAAATAGAATTTACACACACTGAGCTGTGGAGTGGTTAAGGATTCTCTTTAAATATCATTTTGCCTGATAGAGTACTGTACATTGTTTTTAAATCAAGAGTGCTTCCAGTATTCATTTTTGGTGTAGCCTGTGATCTCATGAAGATGCGCACACACTGGGGCTCTTGAAAACCTCTGAGCCATTGATATAAGTAGGTGCAAGTCTGGGATTCAACCCTGTTGTCTCATACAACTGGGGGAAAGTGGTTCATTGTACATTTCCTTTTTGAAAACCTTTTACATTTGGGGAGAGAGTTAATTGTCACATAATCTGTCTAATTAACGTATAAATTACAATGAATCATGTTAGAATACAGTACAATTCAATTCCATATGGGCCACATAAATTAATGTTTTCTTTTTAGAAAATGGTATGGCTGGGCAAATAAAATATTCAGAAGATTATCAGTAAAGAAGGAATAGCTTTGTGTTATTTTCTCTTGTAATTTGAATTAGACATAATTACATTTCCTAAATATGGATGTGAAATAAGTGTGATCTATAGAGAACAGACAACACCACAGAGAAAAGTCTGTCTTTGTTTCCTGACCCATTAAGTGACAATTATGGTACTTGTGTTTAAACATCTTAGAAGTGCCATGAACTTCCCATAACTCTTCACTTGTTCTGCTTGAAAAGATCATAATTGAAGATTTGCTGTTCTGTTTTGTTTCTAAATGGGGTTCAAACCATTGTTGGCACTTTGCAGTTTACAAAAGAGTTCATAGAAGGATATTCTCAAATCAACTACTAATTCCATCTTCAACTCAATTAAATAATTGCCAGATAACATGTAACCTAAAATGGATTTTGTTTTCCTGAATAGGTGTAGGTTTGAAAGTTTTTTTTCCTGTATAGATTTTTAGTTACTTGTAGCATACTGTATTAGCCACCTAATCTTACCAATATCTCTTACATTATTGTATTTCCTGTAAATATCATTACGTGAACTCTAATGGTACACACACACTGAATTTACAAATTGCACTATCGCCCATTCTATATCAGAAACTAATTTATTTATGCTATTAAGGAACATACTTTCTCAAGTACTTTTTCCATAAAAAAAATTCCATCTCTTCTAGACTCCAGGACCTTATCTTTTTGTTTTCGTATGATACCAGCCTGTAAAGGACCTGGCTACCTACATTTTGTTTGCTGTATTCTAATTAAGTTGATGAGGTAAACTATAATTGTGTTGATAATTGGTGTCTAATATAGAATGAGCCATACTAGTTATGAATGAAATTGCTAAATTCGTTGTCCTTATTCATACAAGTCATAGAGTATAAGGCCAGAAGGGACAACTGTGATTGTCTAGTCTGATCTCCTACATAATACAAACCATAGAACTTCCTTGAGATAATTCCTGTTTGACCTAGGTTCAGTAGAACTCTGTGATGATCTAAGGGACTAGATCATCTAGTCCAGTATATTGTGGTGTAGTGTGGGGGTGACCCTTAGAAACTTTTGTGGAAGGTGCATATTTCCCAGAATGTATCCAATTATGCAATATTGTATTGAGATGGAATTTTTTCCTGAACTCAGTTCATTCTCTTTGTGGCCTAAAGTATGAGAAGAAATATAATTTGAATTTTTATCCAAATTTATATATTGCAAATGCAGAAGTTCTCTTCTTCAAGTCAATGACTAAACCTGTTTTTAATATTACAAAGATATTGGTATCAAAAATATCTTATGGCCATGAGTCCTACTGCTACATCCCATATATTTCAATTTTTTTTATCTGTATTAATCTTCTTGCATTTTAATTTCTTCATGTGCCCTTTGGGTTATGAGAACGGATAGCAGACAAATCCAACTGGCTATATGTATTATCTCCTATTACTCTTCACATTTCCATAATCAGTAGTCCTAATCTTGTTAATCTCTCTTTCCATGAAAATCCTATGTCCATTCATAAAGTTCTGTAGAACTTTGGTGTCTTTTGAGATGAGGGGCCAAGGTGAAACTAAGCCAACAATTAATATAACAGCATTTTCTTCCTTCCCTAATACAATCTAATTGTATTGTTAATTTTAATTTATGATGGCTGCACAGTGGGCAAATGCCAATATTAAAATGATCCATAATGATGCCTAGATTTCTTCCATGAAAGGTTGCAACTATTTTTTTGAACCAATGAGTATATATTGTACAGATAGTTAAATTGTTCCTTTCAAAGTGTATTGTTGGTCTAGTTAATGTTGAAATCTGCCTGCCATTGTGTTGCCCTCTTATATGGCTTTGTTAGGTGTTCCTGAAGAGCCTCAGAATATTCTTTCTAGTCTTTACTAATACATGTAATTTTGTTATGGCAGCAAATTTTACTACCTAGAAATTAACGCGTACACCCCTTCCACATTATAAAGAAATACTTGAACAATCCCATTTTTAATCTCTGTGCTGAGAACTGGTTCATTATCCCTACTCTTTGCTTCCTGTGTCTTAACCAGGATTTAGTATGTGATAGTTTTTTAATTCTCACCCTCTGAGGATGGCGGTGGTTGTTTATTATTTAATATTTATAGTGTATTTTTGCCCACATCCCTGAATCAGAAGTCTCAATCCCTGACATGAAGAATTTATAATCAAATTAATTTCATTAATAGGCTCTGGGGAATGGAAGAGGGGTTTTATCAAAAGACCTTTGTAAAGTCCACCTAAATTATACCACCAGTTCTCCTTTACCCACAGTTTTGTTTACATTTTCAAACTATTCTGACATTTTAGACAGGATCTATCAGACTCACCCTTTTGCATGCTGTGCTGCTTTGTCTCTATCATGTTGCATTAGTTTATTGAATTCATATGTCTCTAGTTATTTTCTCAAATATTTTCTCAAATATTTGCTCAGGGCCAGGTTCTCAGTCCCCTCCCCAATCTGGTTCCTTTGCTCTGCTCAGGCAGCAGAACACACCTGGAGAGCTGCCCTAATGGGTGAGGTATCTGGGTATTTCCCTTGTGTAGGGGGAATTGATGGGTGATGCAAAGCTGGTATGGCCAGCACTACACCATCTAGTCTTGGCACTTCTGGTGAAGGAAGGCGTTTGGGAGCAGGTCAGAGGTGGGAGGGGGCATGGATTAACACCGCAGCCCCCTAGTTATCTTGACCCACAGAATTTTTTCTATGAGGCAGTTACTTATGGCATATCTTAGAGCAGTGGCCCCCCAACTGTGGGGCATGCCCCCCAGGTGCAGAGAAACATTTGTGGGGCCCGAGCCAGCCCCCAGGGAGGACGGGGAGGGAGCACCTCTCTGCCCCCAACCCCACTCCAGCTGCAGCTCTGCTCCCGGCCATGGCCCCAGCTGCAGCTCCAGCCTTGGTCCTTGACTCTGGTTGTGGTCCTGTCCCAGCTGTGACTCTGCTCCTGACCACAGCTCCGATCCTGGCTCTCAGATGCAGACAGATTCTATTACAGGTGAAGGGGGGGTGCAATATAAAAAGTTTGGGGACCACTATCTCAGAGAAATCCTGAGTCTGCTCTAACGTATGTTAAGGGCTTGATCAGCCTCCAGTCAGCCATCAAATTCAGGAAAGTTAGAGATAATTTAGAGCCAGTCTTGTCCCCTTAGGGCTACACAAAGGACAGCTCAGACAGATCCAAGGATCTGGCCCATGATGTATAATTTTTAGGATCACCACTGGCACTTTTAAAAAAAAGATGGGTGCGAGTTTGGCTGTTCTCTGATATTGCAGCATATTTTAAATACATACTTTGATTACAAGAACTGGGCCTTTCTTCCCTCCTCTGTTAGAATTCTCAGATGAATTCTAGTTCTGGAATGCTACTGCAAATGAATTTCTCGAGTTGCTCCACCAGCTCTTATTTTAGATATCTCTATGGGCCTGATCTTGACCTCGAGGAAAGCTATGGGTGCTTAACTCCTTTTCAGAGAAGGCTATCTAGCAGCACCCTGCCTCTCGTATTTGTAAAAGTTTTTCAAGATTGATATTTCTCTTTCTGTAGTCAATACGGATGGAAATAAATCATTTTGCTTCTCTAGGATCTCTTTATCCTCACTAATTGTTCCTTTTACACATGGCTGGTCTAACAGTCAGACTGGCTCTCCTGCAGGCTTTCTACTACTGGTTTCTCTAGCTTTGACTACTCTGCAAATTCCTATTAGTCCCTCTTTACATCATCATCTTCACTTTGCATCCTACCTTCCAAAGCTTAGATTCACTTGAGTTAGAGTTCTACTTTTAAAGGCTACTTTTTGATTCCTTAACTTTTCTCTTTAGGCTGTTTCTATCCAACTTCCTCATCTTAAATAAATAAGTAAATCTCCTTCCTTGAAATGTAGTGTGACATTACTACTTCTTGATATGATCCCCCTGCAAGGTTGTCAAACTTAACTATGGTCACTGCTATGAAATAGCTGAACTGCACTTACACTCTGACTATCTCATGTGTGTTTGTCCGGGCTTAGAAAAGAGCATCCACCAGACTCACTTATCTTTTTTTGTTTGTTTATGGTACCAAATGTTATTTCTCTGAAATATGTCCTGATGCAACGTTCAACTTGTTTGCCACTCTAATTTCTTTCAACATTCTGCATTAACCTTGGTGTTCTGATCTGCAAGCTGATATATTTGGTATCTTGCCTCCAGAAATTCTGGGTAGAAAGCACAGGGCCTGCAGAATTCTTCATGTAGAGAGCAACTCCTACATCTATGACCTAACTTGACTACATGCAAATGAGAATTACAGTATTGCTTATTCACATGCCTTCTTGTTCCAGAGATATCATTTGTCTAGATCTTTTAGTGCTCATCATTCTGGCTCAGACCCTTGCTTTTAAGCTTCTCACTCTTCTGTATAAAGATATTTGTCGGTTTCTGGCCTGGTCTCCATTTATGGATATGCTATTTGCAATTACACCGCTACTGCGATATAACACCGCCGATATACCACGAATTTGGATATAACGCATAAAGCAGTGCTCCGGGGGGCGAGGCTGTGCACTCCAGTGGATCAAAGCAAGTTCAATATAACACGGTTTCACCTATAACGCGGTAAGATTTTTGGCTCCCAAGGACAGCGTTATGTCGAGGTAGAGGTGTATTTGCTACAGTAATTTTGTTCAGTTAAATATCATAGTATCTGATTTGTAGGTGCCATAAAATAGTAAGATGTCTAAGTGCTTTAAATTGTACGTAGTTAGCAAACGGGGGGAATAAAACCAGAGGTCTCAAGCTAGATTGAAAATTTGACCCAATTTGTCTGTAATAGGGTGCCCACTTTTATGGACCTCTTTTTGACCAGTTGTCATTTTTATCTCCTCTTCCCAAGGGCTTCCTCAGTACCAGATAAACATAAACCCCTCTTCTCTATTTCACCTTCATGTCCATGCACTGGAAACTCTTAGGTTTCCTCAATTTGTCTGGTTTTTCATGTGAACTGTGGAGAATTCCAGATAAAGCTGTAAAAAGATATAATAAAGGCCTTAAGTTTAAGCCTTCTTCCTAATAATCTGTGTTGACCTTCTGAGATCCCTCATAAAATTTCTTTCATCTTTGGTATCAACAAGAGCCACAGCCATAATCTTCTCTAGAAACCTATACATGGGGTGTGAGATCCAACAGCCTCACACTTGGTAGGCAAGTTTCTTAACAGTCACATGCACAACGGCTTTTATTTATGATGGCAGAATTCCCTATCATTATCATTCTATCTTCATAGCACAACTAGGTCTGTTAAACCTAGAAAGCCCATGCACCATTTGTTTGGCCATTTGGTTAACCTGCTAATTAATCCACCTGCTTATCACTTAGTGGTCCTGAATGCAATAAGAAAAGTAGTAATGAGTTTTATTTCTGTTAATGGCATTGGGGTGTTTTAGGCCTAGATGGTTTCTCTCTCTGAAACTGTAAGGATACATACCCACACGAGAAGACGGACATTCTGCACTCTGACTTGCTTGCCTTCTACTTCCATTGGTCTCACCCAGCTGCATCCAGTTTGTAGCTCAGTGGTTGTTAACTTTCCCTCTGCCTCTCTGAGAACTAATGATAGTTATCTGTTTTGTAAAGTGTGCATGATCTGTGGATGAAATGTGCATATATAAGAACTTGATCCAAAGACTATTGAAGTTAGTGGGAGTCTTTCATTAACTTCAGTGTGCTTTGGATCAGGCCCTAAATGCTGTGTATTCTTGTATTATTATTGACTAAATAATTTTTAACTTTCACCTCTCATTCATTCGCCCAGTTTGTCCACTCTGCTCATTTCCTTGTCCTCTTAGTATTTTTATTTTTAAAACATTACTGATGTGCACAGCATTTTACAGGGAAACTGAGAAGCTTCAGGGTACTTCTTCTCTCAGTAAGACTGGTGATGTAATGAAAAATAATACAGAGATACCATACAGAGTGGAGGGAGGAAGGAGGGGAAGACAGCAGAAAACAAGAGGAAAGAGAAACTGCTTTTTGGAGAGGCTTACTACATGCCATGTAACTGTAATATATTATGCAGGAGATTCTGACACTTAGTCCCTTTCTCTCACTCAAACCAAGCCCTTTGAAACTTGTCTTGCTCTGTTGCTGGCCTTTTGGCTCATAATGTTTTCTGTCTTTTCTATATTTCAAAGCTTTGTGGTAAATAATCAATTCAAACCAGTACTGAGTCTCCCTTTCTGTAATTCTAAAAACCCATTAAATTATATTGTTGGAGGAAAACAATAGTTGTGCTAATCATGCTCTGTGCATGTGCATCTTAATTTCCCCAGAGACCTGAATATGAATTTTTACTAACATGTTAATTTTGTGTGTTAATCAGTAGCTGTAGGCTGAATGAATGGATTGACTATGTAAAACTGTTTGATATTGAAACAACTCGTTTGACCCCCTCAAATTGGCTTCATTCCCCTAAAGACGGTTAAAGTTAATTAAGCACTCAATAGGTTTATGGTGTTTAAATTAAAATATATTACTCCTCATTGTGTAGTCATCAAGTGGGAAAGGCATTCTACTCCTGGCTGCTTGGCTGGCTAATAGGCTTATCAAAATTCATGATGTAATAAGAAGGATTTGTTGGGGCCGACAAGAGCATACGTGAACCCTGCTGTCAGTCAGGTAAAACACACACACTTCAATACTCCACTAGAGGGCATGAGGTAGCCACAAATAGATTCACAGTCCTACTGTAAACAAAGTGCAACCCTTTCAGTTTTGTTAAAACAGGTTGTACTCTAGGCAGCTATTGTGACAGATTCTAGGCTTTATTTTTTAAAGCAATTGTTTGTTTGTTTTTCACAGCAAATATATTGCTTTTGATGGTCAGCTGGCCCATTGTTAGACTTTTCCTGTAACCTTTTTCTGTAACTACCCTATTTGTTTATATCCGGGGACATGTTTGCAGTCTGTTAGAAATAAGGCTTATGATTATAAAATTTCTTCTCCCCTGCTCTATTTTTTCCCTTTTTACATTTAATCCAACTTTTCAATTAAACTTTTATGATGAAATGCCTGAAGCCTGCAGTAAATATTTGCTAAGAAATAACTGACATTGTGCATGAAAAATATATAAAATAACACTTAACTCTTCCTTTCAAAAGACGCATTGAAAGCTATAATAATTCATGTGCTGACTTTCCCCTCTGGGCCCTTTTAAAGGGAGGGTGGTGGTGTGTGTGGTGGGGGAGGGAGTAGGGAATGCTTCTTTTCAGATGCCATGACAGTTACTTTAAGATATCTGAAAAGAATTGTATAATGAAATAGGTAGAGTGTTGTTTTTTTTTTTAAAGGAGATAATGGTAATTCTCAAAGGAATACATGCTTTAAATTAAAACGCCGCAGTGATGCTGATGTGAACATTATACTAACACTTGTATGACATGACCCTTGAAGCTCTTTCTTCTTCCTATGCTGTGTATTTCACCCTTGAAAGAGAGGAATATTTGGTGTCCTAGCAAGACTGGTATAACTAAGATTTAATTCCCGTTCCACTTTTTAAAAAATCATTTACGTTCCTGCGGTGCGGGAGATGTGAATAAATGGAGTGATTCATTGTTTTGCTAATGACACGTAAGCTAGATATGTGGAAACATATACCTGCATCTACATAAGAGCCTGATTTTTCAGTAGTTCAAGGCATTCACAAATTTTGACTAAAGTCAGTGAGAGATGTACCTTGGGAAAAATTAGGATTTATTGATGTACTGTGTGTGAATAATACTTTTCCCCATGACAAGTGCAGTAAGTATTGCTAGAGATGGAATTTGCAAAGGCTTTACTCAGTTATGCCTGCCCTGACTTATGCATATCTATTGAATTGATTGTAGGCTGCAGCAGGAAGTTTATACTCTTGTTCCTGATCCTCCAAGGTACTGATTGGTGCAGAATTCCCACAACTTCCATTGAAATGGGTGGGAGATAAGGGCACTCAGCACCTCACGGGAGGCACTTGCCCCAAGTAACACACTCATTTTAAGATCATTAAATCCCCCAGAAGAGTCAAAGGGCATGGGAAGGAGTGAGGGAACTGAAAGCCTGATCTAGGCTTGCCTTACACGTTGATTTTTTCAGGTTTTTGTAAAGGCTTTGGGGCACCCTTTTTAAAGTGAAATTCTCCTTTTCAGGGTGAATATATTGGAGAGTCATACATTTCTATCCTGTAATTTTCCCACTGAACCCAACCAAATGCCAATATAAGCAACAAAAGCCCCTAAAAATACAGAAAGGCAGGTTACTTTAAGAGTGAACAATCACAAGCATGTATTACAGCTGCAGAACTTTCTATAAAACTTCTGTGGATTTCTGGCTAAAACCAAGTATCAAGTGAATATCTAATTCTCTGATACATTCCCTGTATGGGGATATATTCTACCCTTTGAGTGAGAAGTGAGGTGGGTTCCATGATCAAATAGCTCTTTCTCATCTCTCATTCCTATATTCCCAAAGGTATATCCAGGTTGGAGAAGTGCGTTTGATGAACGTTATTATTCAGCACTGCGGCATTTAAATAGTTACAGTTCTCTGGTTATGTTTTTCTTTGCATTTAACCTCATAGATGTGGTCATTATTTTGTAACCAGTTGTCCATAAGAGGGCTTGATGTGAGTTTGCTTATGGACAAAAGGAAATATCCAATGAGAAATGGACACTTGTACCAACAAATCCATATTGAAATCTAACCCTTCCTTGTCACTATATCTTTCTATAACCTGCTGTTTTTCAGACTCATTTGTGCTATTGGCTTCAATGGCCTATTTAAGAAATTATAAAAACTTGACTAAAGCGACTGCAGTTCTTGTTGAATTCCTTATTTTTCCTTAATTTTAAAAATTCTTAATTTTTACATTACAGAATGCCCCTTTTTTTAATTGAACATCAGTCTTCCCAGTCCAAATCATAAGTATAACTTTCAGTAGCATTTTTCCTTGATCATTGTTCACTGGTCTCCAAACTGCATTTAAAAAGAAACCTTTTATTGCTGCTACAAATACATCCCCTTTTTCGGTTTTGCCATGTCTAAGGCATTGTCTGTGTTGCACTTTATCAGTAAAACTTTTATCAGTCAGGGGTTTGAAAAAAACAAAACTGCTGGTGTGGAGAGTGTTTAGTTGGTAGGAGATGCTTTCCTGCCAACATAGCTACCAACTCTCATTGGGGTGGATTCATTTTGTCGGTGGGAGAGCTCTCTCTTGCCGACAAAGAGCAGCTACACTACACGCCTTACAGTGGCACAGCTGTAGTGGCACAGCTGTGCTGCTATAAGGTGCGCAATGTAGCCATAGCCTAATCTCTCTCTGTGCACTACTGTGGTATTTGAGTTTAGTTAATGTGCTGTCCCTAGAGATCTTCACATTTAAACAAAAGGGAGCTAGCTGGACATTCTCAGAAGTGGGTCCTCAACTGTGGAATTCCCTTGTCCTGTTCATATGACACAGTACGAATCTGTTAACCTTCAGGGCACTGCGCAAGTTGATCTGTTTATTCAGGCATTTGCCTGGAGGCAGAGTGGGGTGGGATGAGATATGTTTAATACCTGCCTGTGAGACGAGGAGCCTTTTTTGTTTCTCTTTTACAGTATTGAATATTGTGTCACTGGATGTGTTAATGTGCCCAGAGAGAGAGTGATGGGTGCATTACAAATAATAAAAATCATTCATTAAAATAACTCTCACTCTAAGTATGTGTCTTGATACTGGTCTCCTTTTCCTGGACAATATTTCTGGATGCTTCAGAAGAAGGCTAAGGAACCACACAACACAGCCATATGTGCATTGCTCTACATGGGTCGGATGCTTGTGAGGGAATTCCTTCAGTGAAGGATGAGAGGATTTTAGAAAAGGCATGTGCTTAAGTCCCCAAAGTAGTATGTCACTGTAGAGGAAAGCAAAATGTTAAAATGAAGGTGTGCTAAAGGAGGAAGAAAGCCAGATATCTTCTAAATAAATGTTGAATGTTATATTTAACTCATATCAAGCCTTGCTTCTCTTTCCCCCACCCCATCCCTAAAATCAACATTTACAGCAAATTCTGTAGTCTAGCCAAGTAACTTTTCATATTAGTACAGGAGTCTGTTTTGAACCTGCATATGATACAATCCATCTTGTCCATGCTACAATAGTCAGAGGCAAATTAAGTGAGTTTATATTCCAACTGTTTTATGCCTGTTGTATTTTTTGTATGTGGCAAAGTTACCTCATGGTTCCTGGGTCAGGTGGTCCCTCTCTAGGCTAGAGGTGGGGGCTTTAGAAGTGAAAAACCTCCCGGATTTTCCGATAAGGCCAAGCAAATCAACCAGCCATTGGTCAGAATGCAGCAGGGCACAGCAATATGTATCCACTATGGTTAAGGGAGAGGGGAAGATTCCTTCTTGCCACAAAACCCTCCTTGCAATGAGTCCAACTACTTAGGCTGGCTGCTGGTAGGAGAGAAGGACGTTTTGCCCTTAACCTACAATGCCAGTGTTGTCAAAGCTTTTAATTCACATTTGTAACTACCAGCCTTGAACAAAGAATGGCATTTTGATGTAATAAATATGACAAAGAAATGCTCATAGGCCATGGTGTTGAGTGTGTGTTTTAAAGATCTGGATAAGATTGAAAAAACAGGCAAATACTTAGGAAGAATGCATATTAATAAGATTAAGTATCCTTATTTTGTAAGGCATCTTGTGATGTGGTGGTTTTGTTTTTTTTTAAGCACAGACTTGGCTACGCTAGAGATTTCGGCCATTGCTAGCTGGCCATTGGTTTAGCTGCACTACTAGCACCACTATTGAAGAGAGACAAAACCACTGAAACCTTTAATTTGCTCTGCTTGAAATCAGGGTACAATGCATTGGGGCAAATCACAGCTTCCAGCCACTTTGCCTGTCTGCATTAGGGTTGTCCACGGTGCAGCTGTACCAGTGGTGGCCACTGGTGGCTGAAATCCCCACTGTAGCCACAGCCAGAGTTACAGAAACCGGCAATGTTTTCTCCTCTAATTTACATATCTAATTGACAGCTTATTAACAGTTCATTAGGAGCACTGAAACCTATGTGACAAAAAAAAATAATAAACTCAATGGAACTGAGGGGACTTAGGCTATAGTTGTGAATTACAATAAACACTCAACCAGATGCAAATTTCTGGTCAGTAAACCAGACTGTTTAGTACGATAGGTAAGCAAATTTACACTTTTGGTTAGATTCATATATAAAATAAATCAATTGGGGATTTTATTAATCTATTGAGAGAATAGGTTTGTCACATAAGTGAGCTCTTTAATTCCCCTGGACAAGCTAGTGGTCTAGTTGAAAAACCAAATTGCTTTCAGTGGGAGTACTCATACGAGTAAGTGCTACTCAATGTGAGTAAACATTGCTGAATCAGGCCTTCAGTTTGGGTTTGCGGATGTGGGGTCTGGTTGAAAGGAAAGCAAATTTTAAATATGTATATTTTAATGTCTTTAAAGTCTTTTTTAAAAACATATTTGAATCTCCATAATTCAGCCACAGAAGAATCTAATAGCGTATGGAGCATCATGTTCCTCACTGCTCTGTAGTCAATTTGCTTTGCTTTTTGCTCAGCAACCCTTGCCATCCTCCCTCTCTTAGTGTGCATCCTTATGATGAGAACAGGTGGATTTTTACCATGTGTTAGCTAACTCATGGAAAAATCTTAGTGTGAACAAGGCAGTTATAGTTTTAACATGTTAGTTACCACGTGTTAACTAATATGTGGAGGGGAAAAAAACCTCTTTGCCTCTTTGGGACAGGTGTAGGTGCAAAGTGCTTTGTCAGCTTTCTTTCAAAGGCCTCTGGGCATCTGAATAACAAAGGGAGTGATCAGTGCAGTAGCTGAGACAAAAACCTTTGTGTTTTCCATTGAAGAATAATAATAGAAAATTCTTCACATCAGAGATTTAGATTTAAAAGTTAGCGGAAGTTTAATATAGACTGTTGACGTGTGTTTAGGTGCTTGCATACATTTCTTCAGATATTATTATATCTCTCTGTGAATTAACTGTTTACATGTGAGCTCTTGCTCTACATTTAAAAACTTTTTTTCTGTTTTCTAATTAGCTATATACATGGGGCAGTTTCAGGTCTTTGAATATCTGGGGTTCAGTCTGTCTTTTCACACAGTTGTCAAGGGATGCTACTGTATGTGATAGGTCCTGTGTGTTAAAATGCATTGAGGGAAAATTTTCTTTAGCCAAAGTATTCTGAGTCCAACGGTCATCACAACGTTCCTGATGGATTGAAGTTAATTGTCTGTGATGCTGTTGGGGCTAAAACTGGACTCGGCAGCTTCCAATCAAATGCTCTTCCATTGAGCTAGCTAAGGGAGCAACATTTCTTGATTCCAAGAATATATGTCATGTCACTTTCTATTTCCAAATAGCATAGACAGTCCAAATAGTTTGAGATTTGTAAATATATTTTCCCTACATCTAGTTGGATATTTTTAAAAGGTATGTTAAGAACAGCAGGAGATTCTTAGATAAAATGTATGTCCTTCGCCATAGGGACGGAAGCCCTGCAGAACTCAATAGTAATTGCATTTTTTGTGACTTATAACCTGTCCATGGGAACTTGTTAGATGACTAGAATTTGAATGTTTTCCTACAGGCTCACAGCTTTCTCCTATCCTTCAGCTTGCTCAGCTCTTCTGATAAAACATATCTTGTAATTCAGAAGAAGATTATGTAAACGAAGATGTTAAATTTCTACTACATCCTTGTAAACTTCAGATTTAAAGGTCAACTTAAAGGAGACGTCATTCCTGCTTCTTTTTGATGTAGCACTTTTGGAGTGATCTTAATCGGTGGGTTGAGCAGGGAGACTGTTGATGATGATACTTAGCAGTTCGCAGCTGCTGGAAACTCAGTGTTACATTACTGAGTAAATACGTGGTCATAAATTATCTTTTAATACTACTAGATCTTACTCTAAAAAATTATTCATGAAATAAACAGTTCGATTTCGCTTGGTGCTACAATCTATTACAGTGTTATCATACCCATTAGGGCTTGAAGATACTGCTTGACACCAAGAAAATATGGCTTTGAGTGAATTATGGAAGCGAAGCAGAGAAACAGAATACTTCTGGGTCGTGGCAAAATTGCTTTCCATGGACTGAACTAAGGAAGCTGCAAATCTTGTTGTGAAGTTGACCTCATTTCCAGAGATCGGACTGGGCTGCTGCTTTTTACTGTATACTTCTAAAGCACTGGAAAAAATGTTTTTTTTTTCTTTTTGGTTTTTCTATCGTGTCTACCCCTGTGATACCTAAACCCTGCTCTTCACTGCTGACTCCATCACTGTATTGCCATCCTAGAGTGGCACTAGAATTATATTAAGTCTTTATATTTTTTTTCTTAGAAGTCTAAATTTTATCTGTAAGGTCTTAAAGTTAGGTTTTTCAGGTGGCTGACCATCACTTCGAAGCTCTGTGGAATCATGCTTTGGGGGAAATTGCCTTGAAAGGTTGCTTTTACCCTCTTTACTGACTGCCATCTGCTCCAAGGATTATTTCCTTTTTCATCTTACACACAGCAAGTTTGGTCTTTTTTCCTTGGGGCGCTGGGAGGAAGAGCTTCCAGCATCAGTTGCCATAGGGATTTCCCATGACTCTTGGGGATTCTGGAAAGAAAGAGAAGCAAAATGAAGGCTGACAAAGGACATGCCAGGCAGAATTGTGCTTAGTGAACTCTCCCCAGTGCAGGTCAGAATATCTGTCCATTCTGGACTGAACTTCATAGCTGCAGAAGAAGCTGGTTCAGTGTGTATAAGGCAGACATGGAACCTTAGTGCAGTCCCTACCCTCCCTCAAACTCTTTCAACAGCAAGGTGTATGATAGGAAGAAACTAGAAGCTAAGGCCTAGTCTACATTAGGGGCGGGGGGAGGGGTGTCGATCTAAGTTACGCAACTTCCGCTATGTGAATAATGTAGCTGAAGTCGACCTACTTAGATCTACTTACTGCAGTGTCTTCACTGCAGTAGGTCGACTGCTGAAGCTTCCCCATTGACTCCGCCTATGCTTCTTGCTCTGGTGGAGTACCAGAGTCGAACGGCGAGCGCTCAGTGGTCGATTTATCGCGTCTTAACTAGATGCGATAAATCGACCCATGCTGGATCGATCAGTCTGAGGGAAGTGTAGAAATGCCCTAAGTCTCTGGGCCATAGTTGAAGGCCTGGCTCCAACAGTAGTGTGTTAGGTGATAGATCTGTTCTTCCAGATTCCGAAATACTGACAGCAAGACTTCTTTTATAAAGCCTTTTACTCTTGACTCTCAAATTTGGCTAACTGCATCAGTGTGAAAGCAGATAATGCCAGAATTTGCAGGAATTGTAGTCTAGGGTAACTCATCCATTACTCATTGGTTCAGAGGAATTTACAGAACTTTGTTTTACAAGTAGGAGAAATTTCTGTTTTGCTATAACAAAGAAAGAAGATTCTCACTTCAAAGAAACTCGTGAGCCTGTTCCATTGTTACTTAGAATTTGATGCTTATTTGAAAACTTCAAGCTTAAATTGGCCTTCTTCAATTCCCAAGTAGTTCAAAATGAATACAGTATTCTCCATTATTTCCTATCCTAAACTATTGTTTTGTGTTGCTGTGTGCTGTTAAATAGCTGTCACATTTCCTCCTCACAGATGGCTACATTTGGATGATGGAGCCTTACTTCCTCTGGTCTTCCTGAACTTCAAGCTTGAACTTCCCAAGTGCAATATGTTGTGGTCACATTCTCCTCCCACTTGATGTAATGGCTTCACATCAATCTGTACATCTCCAAATCTCATTCAAAACATCCATTGTGGTTTTCAAAGTTCTGTCCCACCAGCACCTATAACTTAATTCCCATCTGCTCCCTCATCTGCTTACTTCACTCCTCTGAGTGGGAAGAGGTTACTCTTTCCTTTCTGTTGCCCCATGTCTCTGGAATTCTTCCCTTTCCGTATTACTCCCTGCTCCTGCAACAAGATCCACTGCCGTTCTCTCATTTTTTTAATTGACATCTTAAAAGCTTCCTTTTCTCTTGTTTATGATTGGCTTTTAGGACTAGCCTAAACTGAAAACTTACATTGTCATAGCTGCATCTCTCAGAGGTGTGAAAAATTCACACACCCGAGAGATTTAGCTATGCCAATCTAACCCCTGGTGTAAGCAGTGCTATGTTAATGGAAGAATTCTTCTGTTGATCTAGCTACCACCTCTCAGGTAGGTGGATTAACTACGGCAATGGGAGAACCCTTCCCATCGCTGTAGTGAATGTCTGCACTGAAGTGCAACAGCTAAGTGCTGACATACCCTCACTCTGGAGCATTTTTTGATATTGTGTTTGAAAGACAGATATACAACTAAATTGTATTGTGTATCTTACTACAGTTAAACTTGGTATTTGGTGTTCTAAAATATGGGAGAGGTATTTTAGGAATATGTTTAACCTTGGAGGAGGAGGAGAAGAGCAGATGCAATTTTACTGTTTCCTTGAGGATGACGGATCACTACTATTTGTTCTGTGTTTGTACAATGCCTAGCATAATGGGGATCCTGGTCTGTGATTGGGGCTCCTATCATAAATAATATATAATATTCTCCATCACTCAGGGCAGCCATATTACAATCCTAGCTCAATTACCAGTAGATAAATATTGTTTTATATTTATTGTAAAAGCCCACATGAGAAATTCTGATACTTACCTGTCTGACACTATGATTGTATTCCAGCTATCTCCTTAATTTACACAGACAACACATGGAAATCCAAAAGGGAAGTATCACAATGATCCTGAATGACAAATAATGGTCTCACACATATGGAAGAATGTTTAGAATATCACTACCAGAAGAATTTAAAAACCACGAATATTGCACTTCAGAGAACTAATCAAATTGATTTTAATATGTTAATATTCTTTATGATAAAAATGTCAAAGTTCAATTTTTTTTTAAAGCGGAGAGAGAATGTGAGGATCAGGCAAGGAGACAAGATTTCACTCTGACAGGCAATTTGAATTACAGTGGTGAGTTGATTTTTTTGTGTGTGCACATACTTCTATGCACAAAGGTAGATTAACATTTAAAATTTTACAATGATTAATAAATGAAATTAAAAAAGAAAAAGTTTAAAATAGCAAACTTACTATATTGTTTGAATTAATAACATAATAAAAATAGAGGCAGTGGCGGGTAAGTATAGGGGCTCATAACAAAAATGGGAATTCTGTATGTCATGTATTCTATCAAAACGAGACTGGAACCAACCAGATATTTGCATGTCATCACTGATCAGTTTGCTAATGTTATTTCCCTTTCTCCATTTTTGTATGTTTTTTCTTCTTATGTGATAAGGCCCTCTGGATAGGGACTGTCTCTTTCCGTGGTTGTACATCTAGTACAATAGGGCACTTGATCCTGACTGGGGCATTTGGAAGTTGCTAATAGAATCGGTCAGGAACTTTTCAACCAAATCATTTTTGTCAGGAAATGCTGATTCGTCAAAGCCAAAACTTTTCATGGGAACAAACCAGTTTGACTAAATTTTTGTTGGGAAAGGGTTCTCATATCCAGGATGGTATTTCTGGACAGAGAGTCTCTTCTTTTCCCACCCCAGAGCCCAATGGTTAGGACACTCACCTAGGATATAGGAGACTCTGGTTCATGTACCTACTCTAATGAATGTTTAATTATTTATACAAAGTCGAACAGCTCCAACAGGGGAGATTGACAGAGACCCACCCCAAAATAGCTATGGTGCTTAGGGCACTCACCTGGGTTGTGGGAGAATGGTAGAGCAGGGATTTGAACCTGGGTCTCCTACATTCTATGCGAGTGCCCTAACCCACAAGACTTTAGGCACTCTGGTCTCTTTTGTTTTCTAATGAAAAACTTTGGGAGAAAGCCAAGACCTTTCAATGTGGAACAGGACAATTTTTGAAATCTTGAAAGTTTCTTAGGCTTTCCTGATAGCTCTGCCTCTAACTCACTGTGGGGCCTTGGGTAAATGACTTCAACTCTCTGTTAGTTTCTCTGTGTGTAAAATTGAATAATACTGAATTACCTACAGCACAGGAATGTTGCAAGTAGTAGAGAGTGTTTGAAAAACACTATGTAGGAACTAAGTATTATTAATACTAACACACACACTAGTTTGTTGCACAGCTATTTGTCCCCACACTCATATTCACACTCAGAGACACAGCACATAACATCATTAATTATACTCATTGTCGTTGGTGTGGGTTAGACTGGCATAGTCTTAACATTAGATTGACAGTAATAGCCTGAAGTATAGATTAGAGGAGGGAGCTATCATGTACAGTGTGCCTCCATGGAGTAGAGGAGCAAAAGTGAGCCTTTTAGGATTAACAGATCACTAATGCATGGATGGAGAATGATGTGTCCCATTCTTTGTAGATGAAGGGCATCTTAGACCTAGATGTGTTCTGATCAGTTACAGAGTAAAACAAGGCAATATCCTATTGTTATGCTGCAGAAATTTTTGTGCTAGTTCCATATTATGTCCCATGAATCTTAACAATAATAAGTGTGCTGTTTTTCTCTGTACAATTCCTTTATCCGGTTTCTGGAGGTAATGATGCAATTATCAGAGTCATTCATTACATTTCTCACCAGCCTTTATCAGTAACAAATACCAAAAAGTTATATATTTTATTGTTTCTTCCTCCATATCCAAGAGAGTTGCTTTGGGAGTATTTTCCTGCTCTAGTATTTCCAGATAAGGAACAGATATACTGTAACAGGAAGCACTATCCCAGCATAAATTTGCAGGGAACATATGATGCCAGAACATTATTCCATTTCTATCATTGTAATTTTTCTATCTTAAATAGCCTTAGTCCTGCTACATCTACATCTCTGATTATTCAGATTGGTATGGAAATCATTCCTCTCTTGTAAGTATTTTTTTCAGTTTTGTATCATTGAGTATTTACCCTAAAAACCTTCTTATTTTTCCTTAGGTAATTAGATAAGGTTACCTCAGTATTTCACAATATTCCTTTTACATCTTCATATTTAGTAGGGATACAGCAAATTCAAACATTGCATTATTTAGTTAACTAAGACAATTGGAAAGTTTTTCAGGAAACTGCTGTATATAATTTATCTTGTATGCATTAGAGATTCATACTAAATTCTTAGCTTTCTATTAGTCTAAAGTCTTCATTAATACTGCAAGTGATAATGGCTAGCTTTGAAAGCAGTACTTAATGCCCTCATTTTCAAATAGTCATTTTCATCAGAAGAGAAGTATGAGTCTCATTAAAACAACTTCAATTTCTGATATCCCTAAAATCAGCTTTCAGTGTCCTCACCATGAAGGGGGTTCATTACAATTGACTACGGAAAGTCTGCATGATACTTACAGTTCCATATATGACATGGCTCACAAAAGAAATAATCCTATTTTATTTTAATATTTTTCACTGAAAGGGAACATATGATGGAGAGGCAGCCAGTTTAAAGAATCTGAGACAGTGACAAAAATATATATAGAAAAAAATATAATAAGATTAAAATATTTGTTTCATATGCACTAACTATATGAGTTTCATGGAAGAGTGGCAAGAAGAGATAAATTGGGGAAAAAAAGAAAGAAAGGGAGATTAAAAGAAGGGAAACATTACATATGAAAAACACAATTAGTAAATAATGTGCCCCCCTCAAAAAACAAAATCCAAATGCTCTCATATTTGTCCTTCCTGTTTTGTAACTGCATATAATTTTCTCATATGAGAGTGCTTCTGTTAAGAATTTGGCCAATTTCTTACTGTTGGCATTACTTCAGCTTCCAGTATTGGAGTATGATTAAGTTGGCTACTATTGCCTCATGATACATGTGGATTTTTTCCCTTCTTTTGATGCCTTTCTTACCTAAAAAAGAGAGATTCCTACATCAGAATAGCACAGAGGAAGGTGCATTTTGAGGATATGCAGCATAGCAGAAAGCGAAGCATCAAGCAATGTGAGGAGGACTGGAGATAATCTGGTCAGGAGCATTTTCTCTGAGGTGGCAGTAAGCCTTTATTTATTAAGCAATAAAAATGTGGCCAATAGAAAAATCTCTGCCAGCCAAAATCCACATGACCCTAATTTTATACTGATATCCTAATCGTATTTGTTTTTTAGTTTCAGCAGTGGTATTTGTTTCTTGTGGAGAGCAGTTTTAGTTAATTGACTTCCGGAGCTGGTCACTGCTCCAAAACAGATTCTTTCCTCTGACTAATGCAGAAGATATAGAGAGGGCCGTCATCTCAGAAGCTAGACAGGAGACGTTTGCAACATATATTTCTTGATTATAACTTGTCCAATATGACTTAGTCTTTGTCAGCAACCTGGGAGTCATAAAAGGCACATATAAGATGAATCAGAAATCTATTTTCTTTTTATAATTTAGATTTCATTCTGTTATGCCTCTTCTATCTCACTAGCACAATTATATTAAGATAATTAAAAACTACCAGAAATACAGTCTTTGTGTTCCAGGTATGTTTTCTCATAGCTTTTTATTCTCATGAATATAGTTTTGGCTTTCAAACAGTTTTCAAGTAACTTTATAATAAGGCCTACTGTTAAAATGGACATTAACCACACCCCTACCTGTTTCTTGCTCTACTTAAAATTATTTGACTCTCAAGTATAATGCTGTTTCACAGAATACTACTATTAAAAGTCCATTCTCTGTTCCATTTTTAATCTCTGGTTCAGGTTCTCAGCTGGTGTAGACTGGAATAGCTCCATTGAGCCAATGGGGCACTGCTAATTTAGCACTAGATGAGGATTTGGTTCCGTATTTTTGGAGCTCAAGGAAGTCAAAGTTGCACAATAGGATGAATTTGACCCATTTTATTCAAACAGCCACAGAGCAAATATAATGCCAATGGAAGAATACTATGCCCTTCTGTTTCAGAACCATAATGGTGTCAAAGAAAAATCTAATAGTATAAGCCTGGTATTGTGGTCAGAGAACCCTTGCAATTGTAATGTTGACACAATGTGTAAGTTAAGGACTGAGCAGTGCTTTAACGGTGCAGGCAACAGGGATAATGGTATTCTCCAACCTGTGTTTTTGTCTTCATACTTTATTGTAGCCTTTGTTGGTCTCAAACCTCATTCAAATCTCTGGACTTGGATCTCTTTCAGGCTAGACTGTGTCTGAATCCAGAGCAAACACAGAAGATTTGCAAAGAGTTGTAATGCTACGTATTTCTGTTCCTCCCCCTATAATTCCTAATCATTAAGAACTTTCAAAGAGAAAAATCACTTGCTCCCAAAGGTGATTGAAACTTGTAATTTTTGTTTGCTCGATGTGAAGTTATATAATCCATCAGCACATTACATGGTTGTCCTATAGCATTAAGGTATTAGTACTAATGAAAAGATGCAGTTATTGCAAACAGTCCAGATTTCATGGTGTGCCTTTTAATAGCAGAAAGGGATTTTCTCATGATTAAAAAGGAAAATGGGTGGTAAAATAAGGAAGAAATTCTTGTTACATAGGATGATCCTCTGGAAGCCTAATTGCTTCAAAAAAAACAAAAAACAAACAGGAGGTAAATGTTCTAGATGTTTACAAGTTGAACATTCCATAAGTATCTTTTAAATAAGAGTTTGCACTCTTGAGGTAGCTAATTGCTGAAACATCACAGCCATTTGTACTGCCTCATTTTCCCCTGGGATTGACACTCACAACAGGATAGTTCTTATCCTGATATAAGTGTCACTGTAGGGACTCAGTGTAATTTGCTGATATGATATCAAAAATAGCATTACAGTAATTATATTTTGCACTTGTAATATTTCACAAGCAATAATACAGTTAAAATTGCACTTTTTTTTAAACCCAGTCATTTCCCCTCCTTTTATGGAACACCAATGAGGCAAACTTACTTGATGGGTTTTTTAAAATGTATTCAATGTGTAATGGATTTATTAGCCAAACCCTTTACCCAAAGTTAAAAAATGCATTGTAAATAAATATTATAATGTTTTACTCCTGGTGCATTCTCCAAGTTGTATGCACTGCTAGTGCAAATTGGTTGTCTTTGGTGGAGTTACACAAGGGATACATTTGGTTCTCTGTTCCTATCATACTCTGTAAGAAACAACAAAGAAAAACATTTGACTTTTTAACCTGTTTCAGTTTATACAATTATAGAATGTGGGTAGTATATCAGTTAAAAATTTTCTTGCATAAAGGTAACTATAAAATTTCTGTGAATTAAGCAAACTACCTAGTGAAGCTCATTCTCTGCAGCTCTTCAGATTATCTGAAGACATAACTGCTGATGCATTCCAGGGATGATATAAAATACATCAGAGAAAGAGCGCTCATCAGCTGGTGTAAATCGGTGTAGCTCCATTGATTTAAATTGAGCTCTGCTGATTTTACACTAGCTGACAAGCGTTTGTTTGAATTACAAGGAGCAAAGGAATTAAGTCCGTCTGGCTGCTGCTTCTTTTCTACAGTTTGAAGAAAGCCTTTGCATCGCCACCCTTTAAAATGCAGAGTAATGCATATGAACACCTTTTAATATGTTTCTATCAAAGGCTTCTGTTTGCAAAAGAAACAAATTGTGCCCTAGCAGGAAATACCCAAGAAGGATATGGAAACACACTCTATTATTTGTATGATGTTTATATAAACCCTACTACTTTAGCCTTAAAGAACTGGAGAATCACCCATCAAACCCTATTCTAAACAAGTACATATCTGCCAAATATTAAAAACACATAGGGTCAGATCCTCAGCTATTGTAAACTGACATAGCTCCATTGACTTAAGGATAGTTAATGGAACAATATTGACTTACAGCAGCTGAGAATCTGACATATAGCACTCAAACCAGCCAACATAAGCCTCCTTGGCTCTTGGCCCATGAAAGCTTCCTGAGTTTCCTAGGTTTCACAACTTGAAGATGGCTACTTTGTATTCTGAGGTGGATGTTCTCCTTTTGTAGACATTCCATTGTTTTCCCATTCTGACCAGGCCAATTTCAGACACTGGAGAGTAAATAAAATGGCAGCTTGTGAACTAGGAAAACCTTTAAAAGGAACCACTGCTTGAACATACTCTCTCTGGCTGACCATTCTCTTTTAGAGATGAGGAAGGTAGCCATTTTGGCTCAAAGATTTATCCTCCAGCTTGCTTTTGTTAAAAAGAAACAAAACAAAGCAAAGACCTAAATATAAGGGCAGTAAAAGGGAGGAAATGGCCTCTCCACACACACATGTACGCCTCTGCCTTCTGCCACTTGCACTTCCCAAATGGCCACAGATATTTGCTG
Organism: Gopherus flavomarginatus; assembly: GCF_025201925.1. Taxonomy (NCBI): domain Eukaryota; kingdom Metazoa; phylum Chordata; order Testudines; family Testudinidae; genus Gopherus; species Gopherus flavomarginatus. The sequence goes on from NC_066621.1 coordinate 66,896,827, forward strand.
CTGTACTGGGTCCTTTGTTTTTAATATGAGTTGAAGCCTCCTTTACATGCAGTCTAATTGATATATTGCATTTGTGAGTGTTCTTATATTGGACTAAATTGCACATAGGAAAAGATATGGTACACTTGAATATCATTTTCATTTTGCCATTGAACTATATTAGGGACCCTTTACACAGCCAGACAAATGCTTCCTGTTACTTTATGCTCAAAGGCAACATTGAAAGTGACCTGGAACAGGCAGGAACAGACTTTTTCCTCCTAATATGATATGAAAGTTTTATCGTATTAGGAATTTTCTGTCATGGCAAATTAGTATCAGGTCATATTAACATTCATTTTTACTAACATACAATGAAATGTGCTAACGTGACTACACGTTAGTACTGAATGGGGGGAAAGCAAAGACTGATATGCTATCAATATGATGCAATATAAATATCCCAATACCTCTGTCTTATGATGGGTGGGAAGAAGTTGTTGGTTTTTGGTTTTGTTTTTTTAATTTTACTAGACCAAGAAGTCAGCTTTTTCCCATCAATGGGTCCCAGCTTATCACTGTGGGCAGTAAGTCCACATTTTTTAAAAGTGCCACTAATTTTTGGGTGCATAACTCGAGCATCTTGGGCCTGGCTTTTAAAAGTGCTAACTACCCACATTTCCGGTTGAAGTCAATGGGAGCTGCAGATGCTCTGCATTTCTGAAAATCAATCCAAAGTTGCTCCAAGTTGGTTATTTGGAATCTGAGGCAACCAAAGCCAGTGTCCACTTCTGAAAAATTTGGCCTAGCAGCCAAATTTTAAAAATTAATCTTCCAATGTTGAGTCTGCAGTCAGTGGTGCAAGTACAGTGGTCTGGCCCACCGTACCAATAAGATATTTATAGCCGGTACTCTGTACTGGAAAGACACAGGAGGAGCAGAACGTGGGGCCACTGGGAGACCCCACACTGGCAGCTCCTCCGGAATGGCTGTGCCACTCCCAGCCCTTCCACACAGCTGGCCCTGGCCCCACTGCTGGAGCTGTGGGTGGGATTTAAAGGGCTCTGCCAGGCTTCCTGCTGTGGCTGGGAGCCCTTTGGAGCCCTTTAAATGCCCCCCTGGCCTGGCCACCGGAGCTGCAGGCAGGATTTAAAGGGCTCCGCCGGGCTTCCCACTGTGGCGGGGAGCCTGGTGGAGCCCTTTAAATGCCAGCCCCGGCCCCGGTGCCGGAGCCTGGTGGAGCCCTTTAAATGCCACCCCCCCCAGCCCCACCACCAGAGCTGCGGGTGGGATTTAAAGCGCTCCGCCGGGCTTCCCGCCGTGGTGGGGAGCCCGGAGGAGCCCTTTAAATCCCGCCCGCAGCTTTGGCAGCCGGGCTGGGGCTGGCATTTAAAGGGCTCAGAGCTCCATGGTGGCTGGAGCCTCAAGCCTTTCAGTTCACCACAGGGACTACCAGCCACCTCTGCAGCTGGGAGCCCCCTGGGTGATTTAAAGGCCCTGGGACTCCCAGCCACAGCTGGTGCCCCAGGACTTTTAAATCTTGAGGCCACACACACCCCGCTTGAGGCCATGCCCCCCCATTCCGGCCATATGCCTAAAGTTGAAATTGCGCATGTTAAATGCGTGTAAGTTGTGAGAGACCTGTATCTTTTTTGAAATTACAAATGCAATTAAGTTAAAAAATAAATTGTAAATCAGTTTGCCCTGTACTCACCTGACTCATCCTGTGTGTAGGACTGTTTTCCTTTCAAAAGTTAATGTCAGATACTTAAAACCAGAGCACAGAGTAATTTTCCAGTCCTGCTTTCGCTGTCTGTGGAGTCCTTGGGGAAAAGCTAAGCAAAAGAAAAACAATCTTGAACCACAGGTCCTGGCAAAATTTATTTATTTATTTTTTTTATGTAATTCTGGGCATATATCGTTAGCCCTGTATGAATGGGTGGGCTGAATGCAGAGTAGCTCCATAGAGGTCCATAAGAAGGTGAGGAGAAATCTTTCCTCACATAGCTGTATGTGAAACTGGCTGCTTAGGAAGACCTGACGATTCAGTAGTTACCGTTGGCCTTATATTCCCATTGCAGAGGATGAGGGGGAAGGATGGGAGGAAGCAGAGGCAACATATGCTCTGTCCCTGCCCCATGCTGGTCCCACTGCCCATGTTTTGCTGTAGGGAGGTCCTGAGGAGGTGTGTGCCTAATTGTTTTGAGGAGGAAATCCCCAGCACAAAATTATACATGCAAACTTGCCTGGTGGAACCATTCTAGTTTTATAGTCAATGAGGAAAGGGCAGGATTTTGTTTATATTGTTTATTAATTTGGGTTTTTAACCATTTTGAAAAGTGCATTATTGTTCTTTATCTTGATCGCTATTGTAGTTGTGACTAGAGGCCCCATTCAGAGGTTAGGGCTCCATTGTGCTAAGCTCTGCACGCATATATCATGAAAGATGATGGGCCCAACTCTAAGGTTTTGCAATCTGAAATTCTTGATCTGCAATGATCAAAACCCTGGCTTTGGCCCTGGATACATACACAAGCAAATCTTCTCAGAATAGGTCTAGCAGAAAATGAGTTGGAACGATGAAAATGGGAATGGGCCATCTGAAAACCAAACTGTAGGCTGAAATATATCAGACTCTCTGAGAGAAGAAAAAAAATCCTAAGAAAAAATTCCATGCTACTACGGGAAGTATATTCGAAACCTCTGTTGGTTTAATCAAATATAGTCATTAAAAACTATAGCAGATTCGAGGCCCTGGCCTCTTAGTTCCAGTACAGTCCCCAGGAGGTTTAGAGGCTTGTCATCAGAATGGCCTTGATTAAAGCAGTAGCACATATATCTATAGATTACTGCTCTCCATCATTAATATTATGTTATCTTTCTCTTCAGACTGATTTTTAATTTTTATGTTTGTAATTATAGGTGATTTACAGGCACATTCATTTCACGACCTGTCCAGAATCGTTAAATTCACCTAGGTTGAATAACCTGATATTCACCTGGAATTAACCAAATCAGTGACATTATCTTGCTGAATTTTAAGTTGCTTTAGAAGTACAGAGCTTACACTTTTCTCTCTTGACTATATTATCTAATGGGAAAAACATTTTAATTGATAAAAGAGGTAATTAGCCAAATCTAAAAGGTGCACACTAATTACAGAATGCTGTATATCTTATATGTCTGGTTTCAGCAAAGGTTTCCTGAATGATAGCTGTTTCCAAACAGTGTAATCAGTGATTTGAAATGTTATTAGAAGATTAACTTTCCATACTAAAGGCTAAACTAATACTTATTATACAGATTATAACAGTGAGTGGGCCTCAGAAGCTATGGAAGCCATTATTTTTCTGGCTATGAAGCACTAAACCATGAGGACAGTAGGACAGTGCAGGATAACTAGCTCTGTATAGCTCAAAGGCCAGCAGAAGTTGGTCCAGTAAGAGAGATTGCCTTACCCACCTTGTCTGTATACATTTTGGGAAATTTGCAGGACACCAAAGGGCTTAAGGCATTCCCTAAAATTTTAGAGAAAAATATGTTAGTTTCCTGTTCCTCTCTTATTGCCAGCTAGGGTTGCAGGCGTCCAGTTTTCTACTAGAAAGTCTAGTCAAAAAGGGGACCTGGCAGTGTTTGGTCAGATGTACTGACTAGTGCCAAAAGTCAGGTTACTAAGGGTGTGGGGGAGGCAGTGGGTCATCAATCTGCACCAGCCCCTGCCCAGCCATGACCACCTCCTACCTGAATCTCATGGGCAGGCAGGCAGGCAGGCAGGCAGCATGCTCAGTGTCAGGCTGCAGATCCTGGAGCAGAAGGACCCCATCTGGGGGTGGTCAGGGAGGTGAGGAGGATCAATCGAGGAGGAAGGGGGTGGGGGAAGAGGAGTGAGTGGGGGCAGGCACTTGTGGGAAGAAGCAGAGCAGGGTCAGGGCTTTGGGGGAGGAGGTGGAGTGGGGCAGCACCTTGGAGAGGGAAGAGGTGGGATGGGGGCAAGCCTTTGGAAGAAGAGCTGGGATGCTGGGAGGTGTCCAGTTTTCAGAAAGTAGAAAGTTGGCAACCATATCGCCATCAAGTCAAGACAAACCAAACCAACCAGGGGCTGAGGCATAAGATGTTTTCTGTGCTGGATTGTCACTTTAGGATCATGCATAGTCTGGTCTATTTTCAACAATATTGTACTTATTAGTTTGGAAACCTGGCTGACATTTTATTTAGAAGCACATACCCAGGAAGATATTGTATTTTCTTTGTGTTGTTTACCTTAAAACTAAAGCCTATAAAATTGTCCAGATATATTTTCTTAAAAATGTAACTGATTTTATGGCACAATTTAAGAGAGAGGTTGCAGTTTGTTTTATGTCTTTGTACCATACTATGATATGTAAAATAAAGGGTATTGTGTGCTGAAAAGATCTCCATTCATTTTACTAAGTCAGAGAGAGCACATTCATATCGCTTGCTACCTAAATATTAGACTGTAAAGCATTTAGTTCGGTAATTAAAGAATTAGTTATTTCACAAGGTAGCCTATACAACTTGGTGTGATGCTCTTGGCTAGAAGGGTCTGGAAACAGTAAGTTGTAATGCACTCTGACAACTTGTGTTAGCCTGTACCCTTTTTTAACTGTGTGTGGAAACAGAGAATCAGCTGTGTGGATGTGTGTAGGATTCTAAGGTGGTCAGACTGCTCTTAAGATCTCTCACTCTTTGGAATCCCCTTTCTCTATTTAAAAAAAGTTAAGCATTTTATTGCTTTGTGATTCCTAAACATACAATATCTCCAGCTCTGAAAAATATCAACTTTTAAACAGAATTAATTCAAGTAAGTATTGGAGAAAGTGGAGCTACACCAGGTGAGAGTCTGTCCCCAAGGGTTCTGTCAGAGCCCTCTCTACCAGAAACAAACGAATGCACTTTCCTTAATTTTCTTCCAGAATCTTGTACTTTCACTCTAGTCCCTCCCAACAGAGATTTAACTTTTCAGAGATCTCAACTGCATAGCACATGTGCATAATGTACAGTAAGTAATTCTTTTGATCTAATACCTCTCTGATAATATCCCTCTAAATAACCATCCCGTAGTCTGGATTGATAACTGATTAGTCTTACATTGGGCCATCAGCATCTCCAGAACACTTCAAATAATTGCTTTTGTTTCTGTTTGTTTTATAATTGATGTTTATACATTTAATCCCTATGGTCTATAGTATTTCACTCCACTACCCTTTCTGCCTGCAGACAAGGTAGATGTTGTTGACAAGGTAGATGTTGCAACTTTTGTGTTTTGTATTTTAGCATTGAAAAAGCATCGTCTTAATAGTGAAATTTGTATTTCCCTCTAGTAATGCACCCTAGTTTCTCAATTGCTTTATTCCTTGCAGCTAAACAATAATGTGGCTTGTTCAATGTGATTGTTTTATATTTTTGAGATATTTATACAAAATATATGCCAGTTGAATTGGCCAAATTGTTTACAATTAGTTGCTGCCGTTGGGTTCCTTTGGAAAGTGTTTTGTTACTTCCAAATTTAAATCTTGGATAGAAATTTCAAGAATCTTCTCTAGAGGTTTATCTGGTCCTTCCATTCACCTGTGGGCTGCTGGGTTCCTTTGTAGATTATCCTGTACAACAAATCATCCTTTCTAGACTTGCATCCTCTTTTTAACAAAGATTTATTGATTACCTTATCAATGAGTAATTGTTCTGACTTTATTCTCTGTGATATTAATCTAGGCTTACTTTTCTGTGAGTTTCATTGCAAATCTTATTTGCTCAATAATCAGCCCAAGCCATTGCTTTTACTATATAAATGGTAAAAAGCCATATTCCACATATACTGATCCCTGTGGATATCCCTGCAATGACTTATTTCCTGCTCTAAATTGTTCTTTATGCACTTAACTTCCAACATAGAACTTTGGGAAGTGTTTCTGAATATCTCCATATAAGTTCTCCCCTTTGTCTATCCTGGCGGTAATACCCTTAGAGAATTTCTCCTTCTGGCATGTTTGAGATCTCTAATTGAACCACTAGTATGCTTGTTTAAAGTGTTCCCCCATTTGGTCTCCTAAGCAGTTTTTTATGCTTTCCGTATGTATGTTTTCAGTTTCCCTAGGCTTTTTCTTAATTAATGGCATTATGCTGGTCTCTTTCTTGTCTTCAGGGATGTCTCTTCAACTGTGTGAACTTGTAAAATGTTATGGAAACATAGAGAAGTCTTCACGTTCTTTTTCCTCTCTATGACGTCTGGTCTCAAGGCTCAGTTATGAGCTGTTCTATACCCCTGTGTAGAAAAGGGGAATAAATCACCCCCTTCCTCCTCTGATGGTGCTGCTGCAAGGCTGCTACTCCCCCTCCCATGCACAGCTGAGCAGATGGGGATAGGGAAGCAAATTACAGTCGGGAAAGATCTGGCACAGTTTAATTCCTGCTTGGAGTGACACAGCTTCCCACTGCCCCATGTTTTGGCATCATACAGTCTTCCCTATCTTAATTTATAAATAGTTGCTAGTCCTGATTAAGCAAAATACTTAAACATATGCCTGACTTTAAATGTGTGTTTAAATCAGTGGAACTGGGACAGGACTACAAAGTTATGCATATATATAAGTATCTTGCTGAATTGGAATTGCTGTCAGATAATTTAGGCTCAATTTAGTTTTTATTGAAAGAAAAACATATTTAATGTTGATGTTTCCACTTTTAATTGCAAATTTTAATGGAAACAGGTTTTTGTTTGGATTTACACATTACTCTTTAGCATTTGCAAGCTAAATAGCTTTGTCTGGCTATGTTGGAAGAAGGACAGGAGACATTGGATGTGGTCTAATTAGGCCACAACTGTATTCTTAAATGTCTGGGAGCGCCTAACAAATACAAATATACAGTGCAGGTAATTCCATAGTCATTTCAATATATCCAGGGGGCTTCCATCTGCAGCAGACAGTCACTTCCTGGCTCTCTAGCCCTTAAAGGGGAACACAGGTTTTCCAGCAAGCCAGACAGCAGTCCCCACCACTTAATGTGCAGTGAGGCCATTGTGCTATTGCTTGAAAACAAGGCCAGATCTACACTATAAACCTATAACTATATTGCTCAGGGGTGTGAAAAATCCACACCCTTGAGTGAAGTAATTATACTGACCTAACCCCTGTGTAGACAGAGCTAAGTCAAAGAGAGAGCTTCTCCCAACAACATGGCTACTGCCTCTCAGGGAAGTAGATTAACTACACAGATGGAAGAAGCTCTTCCATCAGAATAGTAGTGTCTGAGTTAGACAAAGGACATCAAAACCATTCCTTGTGTAACTCCATTGGTTTCAGTGGTGTTACACCGTAGATGAATTTGACCTGTGCACTTTCATTCATTAGCAAAGGGTAAGAAAGAGCATCAGATTCACAAATCTATCAAAGCCACATAATTTGTGCCTCTAATGTGGTGCAAAGTGGCCTTTAAATAGGCAGTGGAGAACTTTTCCTGTGTAAGGGAACTCTCCGTCACATCCTGTGCCTACTGCCATCCTACCAAAGAGTGGGAAGTTGTTGAGAACATTCTGGGGGTGATGCACAGGCAGGACCCAAAGGGGAGGAAGTGTGATGGATGGGAGCCCAATTCTCTGCCATGATAATGTTTCTGAGGGAATATAACCAGTGGTGTATGGGAGAGCGGCTCCTGTGCAACCCTACCTTGCTCCAGGGCAGGGTGGCTGAGTACCAGGGGGCTACAACCAGCTCCATGCAGCCCTCCATATACTGCATGAGTGGAATTAATCATGGGTATAGAATCTGCCCTAGAGAATTAGGGCATAATGAGTACCAGGCCCTTTACATCTTACCCTTCATAGAGGTGGGCAACGCGTAGCTGCAACAGCCCAGGGAAGGAACTGTGCCTCAGAAATTCACAATTTCTTTCTTGGTTCCCCCTTTTGATCCGGGGGGGATGAAATGTCCTTGGCTACCTGCTCTCTACCAACCTGCGTGGGGCAGGGGGAAGTAACTTTTGAAAGCCCTCGGTGATGCATGGGAAGCAGTTTGGAGCAGTAAAGGGGGAGATGTTTCTGCTAGTTCCTGTTTCCATCTCAGATCTTCCA